>NW_007810538.1:0-983 GCF_000696425.1 Galeopterus variegatus | reverse complement strand
AACCATAGCTAATTTCTCATACCTTAATATTAAAAGAAATAATATATTAACTGGACCTACTTTATTCAGTATGTCTGTTACATTACAATGTTGCTAAGGAATTTATTACAACAATCCATCATAAAAATAGAGTAAACTTCACTTTGTGGGGGGTAAGGAAGAGAAATGCTGTTGATAAGAATTGTTCTCCTTATGGTATACCCACCACTTTGATACAACTACCTTTCCACCTGCCTGGTTTTATATCGTCCTGACATTATTCACCAAGTAGCGTGAGTCTGGTGGGTGTGTATTTTCACATTCATTCTCATTCACTTACATTCTCTCTTTCTCTCTCTTTTCTTCCCTCCATCCCTACTCTATCTTGAACTTTCCAATGCAAAACTCTATATGTGTTTTCAAAAAATCCTACGAGGTCTTTTCACGATACTTATCCAGATGCTTAGAGGACACTCCAAAGACTAAGAAAGACTCAACAATCATTACACACCTTTTATAACATACTTTAAATAGTGCAAAGCAAAAATGCAATAAGGCTGTTGAAAATCTGTCATTCAGCTCAGTCCAAGTACTCTCCATTTCATTTATGAAAAAGAAATATTTGTTTGCTGATAAGAAAAATTAATTGTTTTTTTAAGCAATCTCACTGTTAGGAATAAAACAAGATAAGGAAATGAAAAGGGTATGCCATCATCCACAGCAAAACTGCCGACTACATACCAAGCACTGGGAGTACAAAGAGAAATAAGATTACAGCCTAGCTGTGAGATAAGACATATATAATAAAGATGATTTATTCAACAACACAATGCAATGCAAGTAAATAAAGGGTGACAGATAAATAGATAAATCACAGCAGGAGTTCAAAGGCTAGGAAGCCAATAAGGTCTGGTGTCATCCTAGAAATCTCTGTAAAATGTATTTTTTTTTAATGTGATCTTACAAAGAAAAAGAAGTTGGAAAGAATAAAAGAAAGAACATTC
>NW_007810537.1:0-983 GCF_000696425.1 Galeopterus variegatus | reverse complement strand
ATGTTAAGAAGTTTTTTCCCTGTGTTTTCTTCTTCAAGTTTTGTGTTTTATTCTTTATTCCATTTTGAGTTGATTTTTGTATATAGTGTGATCTAATGACCCAACATTACTCCTCTGCATGTAGGTATCTAGTTTTCCCAACACAACTTATAAAAGAGAGTATTCTTTCCCCATTGTGTATTCTTGGCATCACGTTGAAAATCAGTTGACCATAGATACATAGATCTATTTCTGCACTCTCAATTCTGTTCCATTGGTCTATATCAATGTTTTATGCTAATATTGCACTGTTTTGATTACTTTCTTTGGAATATACTTTGAAATCATGGAGCATAACACCTCCAGCTTCATTCTTCTTGCTTAGGATTGCTTTGGCTATTTGATCGTTCCATATCAATTTTAGGATTTTTTTTTTCTATTTCTGTAAAAACTGTCACGGGTATTTTTATAGGCATTGCATGCTATATATTGCTTTGGGAAATATGGACAATTTAACAATATTAATTTTTCATATCCATGAACATAGGATGTCCTTCCAATTTTCTGTGTCTTTTAAAATTTTGTGTCTTTTAAAATTAATTTGTAATGTTCAAATATACAGTTCTTTCACCTCTTTGGTTAAGTTTATTCCTAAGTATTTTATTCTTTTTGAAATTCTTCCAAAAATAGAAGAGAGACCACTTCCATATTATTTCCTGAGGCTAGCATTACCTTGATATCAAAGCCAAAAATACTACAGGAAGAGAAAACTGTACAACAATATCTCTGATGAACAGATGAAATGATTCTCTACAAAATACTAGAAAACTGGGTACAACTGCACATTAAAAGAATAATACACTGTGACCAAATATTATTTATCCCTAGCATGAAAGGACAGTTGAACGTATGTAAATCAATCAATGTGATACATAGCATTAACTGAATAAAGGTTACAAATAGCATGATCATCTCAATATGTGCAGACAGAGCAGTGGCAAAAT
>NW_007810536.1:0-983 GCF_000696425.1 Galeopterus variegatus | reverse complement strand
AAAAGCTGGAACTACATGCTCTGCATAGTCACTGTGTATTTGATGAGTAATTATATAATTTCGACAAATAGCATGCATAGAAGACTCAGTCCTGAGAATTCTGTATTTGAGTTTATGAAGCTCAAATTTACCAACTAATTCACCTTTGCCAGTATAAACATGGAATTCAAATACAATACTATGACTCAGTCCTAAGAGATCTGTAGCTCTAGCATGGTCTGCAGGTACTTTAATCAGTAAAGGGTAGTTTGATCTTTATAGTCATTCTTTACTTCTGCTTTTAAAATAGCAACATAGACATCTGTATATTGCAATGAAGTTACACACTTAAGTTCAGCTTGAAATACATAAATAAGTGATTTTTTTTAAAGTACTGACATTTTGAGGGGAAGATACTTAAAATTCATCAATGAAAATATCAATGAAAAAGTTATCAATATAAAAAAGTTACTCTTCTATAGAAAAAAAGCAAAAAAAAAGGAATGGATAAATTTGGGATCTACTTTGGAAAAAACACTTTTGATTTTCATAGCTATACATGAAGCAATAATGATAAATGTATTGCTCAAATAAAATATGTAGTGGAAATCTTTCCAACACCTATATCTGCTGTTACCTTTTAGTTTAGTATGTATATTAAAGCAGTAGGTTTGACCTGCAAGCCACATTTATGTTGCAGTTATAAATACCACTGATGAGGAACATTTAAAATTCAGTATTTCTATAGAAATGATGAAATGAGACAGGAAGAGAATTTCTATTTAAATGAGTGCTGTATTAGTAACACAAAGACCAGTAACAAACTCAGGCTCACACTTTTATCCCCTTCATTATCGATTTAATATGAGACATCAGAATCACGAATGTTTAGAAGGAAAGAAAAATACCTTCATAAAAAAATAAATGTGCTAAGGGATAATGCATATACTTGCCTATAAATTAATTTTAATTTTTTCTTGTTTATGCTTTTAAGACAGAATGAA
>NW_007810535.1:0-983 GCF_000696425.1 Galeopterus variegatus | reverse complement strand
GTTTTACCCAATTTAAAAAGTCTATGACTCAGTTCATTCAATATGAATGTTATATACATATTTTTTAAAAATATACAATATTTATATATTATGTTAAATAATGTTTAAAAGGTTTGAAATGCAAATGTACATTTGGCCACTAATTAAGCCTTGCTTTTGTGATGGGAAATGAAAAGCCTGAGATTCTGCTGAGAGTTGTAGTGCATGCTATGCTACACTGCCCAGATGCCCCCTCAGGGTTAAAAGCCTTAAGTCCACAGATGCTGGGGTGTGCCTGTCCAGAGCCCTCACCTCTTAGCCCTCAGTCCATTCTGGAATAGCCCTCAGTTGAAGAGAGTGACATTGACTAAGGTCACATCCCCTTTCCAGAACAGCCTGCATTCAATGACAGGTCCATATGAGAGTATAACGGTGAGGCCCCTGCCCAATTCGAGACAACTCTGAAGGCCACCAGTTTTAGCTGGTGGTAAACTTGGAGTCAGCAGATATCTTGTTGCAACAGCATTGCAGCCCAACTCCTCCTTCTGCCCAGGCTTCTTCCTTCTCTTCCCAAGAGTGCTCCCTAATAAACTTCTCAGAGATCCTGACTGGCATCAACAGTGCTACAGCCATTGTCTACACGGTCAGATAAACACAGTTAGTTGGTGTTTTAAGTGGTGATCATACTGGTAAGAGTTACCATGTGAACTGTGAAGTAAAGAATGTGCCCCAGATACATACACAGAAATGACTAGAAGTGAAAGAAGAATAACATAGGGAACTGCTAATGGGCCTGGTTTACTCTTGAACTGAAGAATACTTCTAGATTAATATATTACTGGTCCAAACTGGTAAGGAAAGGCAAAAATATATATATCTTCCTTATTCTTAAATTTGTAATTTTGAATCATTTCTGTTGGCTGGAGTACATCGTCAAGTAATTTTTTTTTTCAAAAGAGGCATATAGGTTGTGCATTTTGTGATTTTTTCATATACTGAATTGT
>NW_007810534.1:0-983 GCF_000696425.1 Galeopterus variegatus | reverse complement strand
AAACCCTACATATACTATGATTTTTCCTATACATACACACCTATGATACAGTTTAGTTTATAAATAATGCACAGTAAGAAGTTAACAAAATGAAACAGAATAATTAGAACAATATGTCAGCATCACTATCTTGCAAGGATTACTTGAACATAAGCATTGCAATACCATGCCAGTCAATCTGATCACCAAGAGGGCTACTAGGTGACTAATGAGTGGGCAGCATAGACAGCATGGACACGCTGGACAAATGGATGATTGACGTCCCAGGAGGAGCGCTACTCACAATGGGATGCAACTTAAAATTTAAAAATTGCTTATTTCCAGAATTTTCCATTTAATATTTTCAGACCGTGGTTGACTGCAGGTAACTGAAACCCTGGAAAGCGAAATCTCTGATAAAGGGGGACTACTGTACATGCTTTTGCCACAGACATTTTGCTATTTTAATTTCAGAGCAGGTAATTTGTCTACAAATTAAAGTTGCAAAAGAATAGCCTGAGGGAAAATATGATTGCCCAGCACACTGCCCACCTAGTCTTTCATCTTAATTTCAGAAGCATTGTGAAAGCTATGCTTCAAATCTGTGACTGGGAATTTACTGCAGAGTCTGCCCAGGACTCACAGAGCTGTTGAAGATGTGAGGGTACTTCAAAAAGTTCATGGAAAAAATAGAATTAAAAGATCATATGAATCTTTCCACAAACTTCTTTGAAGTACCCTAATATATAATAGAAGCATAAACAGTCTCTTCTTCTGTCCTGCCTTAAGGAAGGTTGGCCTCCTGTTGAAATACTCACCCAGATATCCCTACTGGGTTTCCTACATGCTCAAAGTGACACTGGAGTCACATAATCTCTTCACTGAGACTTTTCCCAAATTGAGAGGTGAGGGAGAGCAGAAAATTTCCTAAGAGATAAGTGACAATAATTATATTACATTGAATAAGAACAACTAGAGACATTGTGAAAATGCAACTTTTTTAG
>NW_007810533.1:0-983 GCF_000696425.1 Galeopterus variegatus | reverse complement strand
GCAGAGGAAGCACTGCTACTGTCATCTTTATTTTAAATTTTAGGAATCAGTCAATTCTGTCATCTCTTTGGGGACAGCAAGATTTCAGAGTGCTTGACACTAAATCCATAAAAATAAAATCTGCAGTAGTTTTACAGTTCATGAGGAAATTAAAAATATATGTGTGTGTAAATAAATAACTGAAATACATAATTAAACAGTGAGGTATGGGACATTTTTTCTGACCATAAAAGATTGAGTTGCATGGAACTTTCCCTACAATAAAATCTTACAGAAACTAATTAAAATGTATGAAACTGATCTTTTCAAACATTCAGAAAAACAGAAAGAGACTGTGATACAAATATAGGAAAGTTATGCAGGGAAGCCTATACTGTTCCTGCCTTTCCATCTGGAGACATTTTTTTTTTCAGTACCCTCATGTTTGTTTGAGAAAGGAAGAAAGGAAAGCCTGGGTCACCCCCCCCTTCCCTCTTTGTCCCAGCTAAGCTAGCTTCACTTTGCCTCCTATTTGTGGGCAAGGGGGTAGGAAAAGGTGGGCATGGGGGCCTCAGGGACTAGCAGAAGAGGTGAGCAGGGTGAGAGGTGGGTCCCAAGGGGAGATGCAGGGTGCCCAGGATGGGAAAGGATGGCTAGCCTCATGTTTTCTTGCAGTGCCAGGGTGGGAGGCTGTAGTGTGTGTCCAGAAGAGCCCAGTGAGCAGACTGTCAGTTACATGTGTATTAAATGGGAAAGTACCAGGGGTGTTGGATTTCTTGAGGTTTTGCTCCCATCTGACCTGGTCTCCCATTTGCCCTTCCAGGCCTCAGGTTGCCTCATCTGTGGTATGAACAGGTATTCAACTATTCAGGGTGCATGTGGGGAGGAGGAAGGGAGGTGGGGACTGGGTGGGGTTGGAGCAAATCTAGGGGGTGGCAGGCACACAAGCAGGGGTAGGACCCCAGCAGGTGGCTACCATAAATGCTACTGGAGTTTAGCCATCC
>NW_007810532.1:0-983 GCF_000696425.1 Galeopterus variegatus | reverse complement strand
TTTTATTCTCATTATAAATATAAAGTCCTGTTTATACTCCATGTAAAGAAGCTATCAAAGACTGTATTGACAAGCCATATTTTTCAAGTGTGTCAGGTAGTTAACTAATACAAATATTAGGATAGTATTCTTAATTTATGATGCTTGTGGCATTTTGCAGTTTTTAAAAATGTTTATTTAATATTAGACTTTTCTTCTCCTTAATAAATATTTACTTTCACACTTAAACTTGTATGAGTAATTTTGGATTTCTTTCTTAAAGAGGACTTCTCCAAATCAATAAAGTTCAAGGAACACAAAACTTACATCTGATGTGTGGATGCACCTCAACTTGTGAAATGTAGGTGAGATTTCCAAAGTGTGGGGCTGGCTTGGTAGCAGCAGAAGGATCACTGAAGGAGTCTATGTGGAGTCCAGTACCTCAGTGTGAATCATCCCTGAGCTTGCTTAGAACAATGCTGAAGTTCCACTGGGTTGCCTTCCTGTATTCAGCAGAAGTAGCAAATGATTCACATCACAATGAATCACAAAGAAGAGCAATCTCCACCATTTTCATTGACACCAACCTCCAGTACTTTTGAAAAACCCTAAAGGGTAATCTCATCAATACATGGTTTCATTTTCCATCCATTCAAGTGGGTAGGAACACAAAGCAATTTCATTTGATTTAGAAATCTGAATTAATGTAAAAGTGCTCACTCTTGAGAACTAAATTTAAACTCATTACCTGTGGGAACCGATCCAAGACTGAGAACAATTCATCATTCTTCTAAATCTGTGTCATAAGATTTTTACAACCTGTAGTTTTACAGCCAATTGATTTTGGGAAAATAATAAAGAATTGCCCCATAGAGGTGCAAATGAATACCAGAAAAAACACCACAGATTTGGCAAATTACAGGGATAGGAAAAAGGCTGCATTTAAGTGTTGGGCTACGCCCGGGCCGCCAGCCATTTTGGGAAAGTACCTCAGCCATTTTAAA
>NW_007810531.1:0-983 GCF_000696425.1 Galeopterus variegatus | reverse complement strand
ATGTTACATGGCAAAAGGGACATTGCAGATGTGATTGAGTTAAGAGTCTTGAGATGAGGAACTAACGCCACCTTAAGTGACATTATAAGTGGCGCCATTATGGACCCACAAGGGCGTATTAACGTGTCAGCCTAAGACGGCACCGGGAGGAGGTAGGGTGGGGGCGTCTGCGGGAACCTTGCCTTAGCCCTTATTGGCCAAATACGCACTTCTGCGCTAGTGAACACTGCGTGGTTGCAATAGCTAGGCATTGAGACAGGATGCATGCCCTTGACCTTGAAGCTGATAGGATTATGTAAAAAACCTCCCTTCCCTATTTGCCATTAAAAGCAAGTGCTTGTGTGATAATAAACGGAACTGCTCGACAGAACCCCCGCCACGTCTGAGTGTCCTTTAAACCGGGCTGGTTGGGGCTGGCGGCTGTGCTCACCTCTCTTCACGGCTCTCTTCCCCCATCTCTTTCCAAAGGGGATCGGAGGGAAAGAGTAATCCGGGCCATTCGCTCACCCACCAAAAGGAACGAGGCTAGGGCTGTTCTGGTCCGACCTGACAAGAGAAGTCCAAATACTGGAGTTACCAAAAAGCATAATTTGTACCTTCATTGTTCATACATACATGGACATAGAAGAAATACCTGCTTATATTTCTTATAAGGGGTCTGTGCCTCTCCCAATGAAAATTAGTATTTGAGAAACTGTCTGTGATGCCCACAGGCTCAGATGGCAAACAAATTTGGGATAAACTGAATAATAGTCCTACAAAGATGTCCACATCCTAATCTGCAGAAACTATGAATATGTTACATGGCAAAAGGGACATTGCAGATGTGATTGAGTTAAGAGTCTTGAGATGAGGAATTATCCTTGATTATCTGGATGGGCCCAATGTAATCACAAGTGTCCTTATAAAAGGGATACAGAGGGCCGGCCCGGTGGCGCACTCGGTAGAGTGCAGTGCTTGGGAGCGTGGCGGCGCTCCTGCCG
>NW_007810530.1:0-983 GCF_000696425.1 Galeopterus variegatus | reverse complement strand
GGTCTCTCTGCTTCCTCTGTTACCACCCACATTCTGTGCGTTTGATGCAACATTTTTTTTTATAATGCAAAGGAGATATTGTTATTTCCTTTCTCAAACCCTCCAATGTCTTCTCACTACATTTAGAACAAAATGCAAGCTCTGTTCTAAGTGCACATGATGTGGCTCCCACCTACCTCTCCAACTTAATTTCATACCATGATCTCCCTAGGTCACTGAGCTCCTGCCACCCTGGAATCCTGCTGTTCCTCACTCATACCCACTTTGTTTCCATCTCCATCTCATGGCCTTTCCACCTGCTCTCCCTGGATTTCAGCCTGGCTCCTTCCCTCACTTCATTCACATCTGCTCAAATGTAAATTCATCTGGAAGGGCATCCCTGACCGCCCTTTCTGAAATAGCAGTCCTGTCACTCTCTATCTCCTTCTTGGCTTTAATTTTCTTCATAATAATTATAACTACCCAACATTATTTCATACATCCTAGACTGTAAACTGCATGAGGACAATAACTTTATCTTATTTACCTTACTCATCCCTAGTGTCTAGAACAGTCCCTGGTACAGAGGAAATTCTCAATCAGTACCTGCTGAAGGAATGCATCTGCACTGTGTCTGTTTTACAGTGAGAATGCACATTAGAACATTTTAATGCAAATACAGCCCAAATACCTAACTTTATCAGCTTGTTACTACAAAGTTGGGTTTAATTCCCTGATTGCCTTAACATCCCCAACATGTGATGACAAATCTTCAGTGTCTTCTGAAAGGGCTCCCCACTTATTTCTGGCAGTCCCCAAAGGAGGTCTCACAGCATGTACAGGCACCCGAGAGCTGACTGTTAAATATTCAGACATTCTGTGAGCTGGTTGTTATACTGTGGTAGCTTGAAATTGGCCCCAGTGGGAATATTTACTTCATGGAAATCAGTGAATGCTATAAATCAGGATGGTTTTTAAAATTTAAAACATATATATATATATAT
>NW_007810529.1:0-983 GCF_000696425.1 Galeopterus variegatus | reverse complement strand
GTACGGGCACGACACTGAGGGTTGCGATCCATTGCCGGACACGAAAAAAGACAAAAAAAAGCTCTTTGACATTGTCCTTGGCAATGATTTTTTTGTACGTCACACCAAAAACTCAGGCAACAAAAGCCAAAAATAAAAATAAAAAAATAAGCAGTAATACATCAAACTAAAAAGTTTCTGCACCCCATAGGAAACATCAACCATCAAATGAAAAGGCAGCCAACACAATGGTAGAAAATATTTATGAACCATATGTCCAATAAGGATTTAATATGTGGAATATGTAAGAATCTCACACAACTCAATAGCAAAAACCAAACGAACAAAAAAGCAAAAATATCAAAGAAAGAACTCCAAAGAACCCAATTTAAAAGTGGGCAAAGAACCTAAATAGACATTTTTCCAAAGAAAACATACAAGTAGCCAACAGACACATAAAATGGTGCTCAACATCACTAATAATTAGGGAAATACAAATCAAAACCACGTTGAGATATCACTTCACTCGAGCTAGGACGACTATTAACAAATAAATAAATATATAAGAGATAGAAAGTGTTGCTGAGGGTGTGGAGAAAAAAGAACTATTGTGCACTATTGGTCAGAATATGGATTGGTGCAGACATTATGCAAAACAGTATGGAGGTTTCTCCAAAAACTAAATATGGAACTACTACATTACCCAGCAATGTCTCTTCTGGGTGTATACCCAAAGGAGATAGAATCAGCACCTCGTAGAGATATCTGCACTCCCATGTTCACTGCAGCGTTAGTGACAGTAGCCAAGATATTATTCATCCTTAAAAAAGGAGATCCTGCCATTTGCAGCAACATAGATAAACCTAAAGGACATTATGCTAAGTGCAACAAGCCAGTCACAGAAAGAAAAATACTGCATGATCTAAGTTATATGTGGAATCAAAAAAAAAAAAAGTTGTATGCATAACAACAGAGGAGAATGTTGGTTACCAGACCAGAGAAGA
>NW_007810528.1:0-983 GCF_000696425.1 Galeopterus variegatus | reverse complement strand
AGATCTGAAAAATAGTCTTTAGTTGAAAAATTCTGCTCTGTGTCTATTGTTTCTTAAAAGATATTTTTACAAAATTGCAATTATGCCTTAAGATTTCAGCTCTTCCTGCACAATCATCAAGGATAATACAACAAAGTGGAAAATAGACTGTGTGAGCGTGTGTGTGTGCGCACAAGTGTGTGCATGAGTGTGTGTGTGTGTGTGTGTGTGGGTATTCCTCCTGTAGAAGTATCCTTTAAAAATCTTGAGGAATTGGACTATAAAGACCAATCAATAATAATTTTACCATTGGAAGACTTTTTCTTTTGAGAGAAAAATATGTGTTCTGAGGAAGGCCAGGGCATTTTACCTGTATAAATTCTGAGCCACGTCTTCCTCATTGACTGCATATCCATGGGTATCATCAGTAAAACTGAAACCTGTGCCCACCTGAAAGTGAAATAGATAAGCAGGTATATGCACAGTGAAACACAGGCCTTGGGGACCTTCAGGTACATCACACACTGGAAAACGACCTTATTCCAAAGGCCAAGCCTTTGACTTCACATTTTTGCCATCATCGCCCCATGTGCTCTTAGCCACCCTCACGGGAGGATGCTCAGTTTCCCCTATACTCCCAACCCCTCAAAGCACAAACGAAACATCTGCACAAAGTTGTGCCTTGGGGTCAGTGGGCTGTCCTGACTCCTCAGTGTGGACTCTGCCAGATGTTGACTTAAGGAGGAAGAATTCACCCTTCTGGCCCCTGCTATAAAATCAAAATGCCCCAAGTTGTCTCCTCCCTGGAACCTGGAAGGAGCATTGCTCTGTCCTGTAAGGAAAGAACTCTCTAGTCTGGAGATCAAAGACTTACGTGGTTTTCTTCTTCTTCTTTTCCATATTTGTAAGAAATATGAGCTTGGGCATATTTATTAGAGGCAAACCCCACTGCAGATGGAGGGTCAGCAAGATCCCCTCCAAATGTTCCTTCATAATTTCTGGTT
>NW_007810527.1:0-983 GCF_000696425.1 Galeopterus variegatus | reverse complement strand
ATGGATGTACTAGAAGGGGGAGAGAAAGAAAAAGACATTGAAAGCCTATTTAGTGAAATAACAGCTGAAACTCCCCAACTATTGGGAGATATACAGTCTTACAGATCCAAGAAGCTCAAAGATCACCAAAGAGATTCAACCCAAAAAGAACCTCCCCAAGACACATTATAGTCAAATTGTCTAAAGTCAAAGATAAAGAAAGAATCCTAAAAACAGGAAGAGAAAAGCTTCAGATCACCTGTAAGGGAATCTCCATCAGGCTAACAGCAGACTTCTCAACAGAAGTACTGCAGCCCAGGAAGGAGTGGGATGACATATTCAGAGTGCTACGAGAAAATGTGCCAACTAGGAAGATTATAACCAGCAAAGCTTTCCTTCGGAAATGAAGGAGAAACATTATCTTTCCCAGACAAACAAAAACAAATACCGGCTGTTCAAATCCACCTATAATACAGATGTTTGTATGCTTAAGGTTATCAGAAAGATCTCAGAGGTTTTCTTCATTTTTTCTTTCTTTCTTTTTTTTCTTTTGGTCCAACTCTGTCTTAATTCAAAAAGCCTGTCTTCTAGTTCAGAAATTCCTTCTCCTGCTTGTTCTACATAATGGGAGAAAATACTTGCAAACTATACATCTGACAAGGGATTAAAGAATGTACAAGGAACTCAACTTAATAGTAAAAACACAAATAATCAGACTGAAAAATGGGCAAAAGAGCTGAATAGACATTTCTCAAAGGAAGACATACAAATGACCAACAAGTATATGAAAAAATGCTCAACATCACCAAGCATCAGGGACATGCAAATCAAAACCACTTTGAGATAGCACCTCACCCCAGTTAGACTGGCTATTATCAAAAAGAGAATAAAAAGTGCTGGTGAGGATGTAGAGAAAGGGGAACCCCCCCTACACTGTTGGTGAGACTGTAAATTAGTGCAGCCATTATGCAAAACAGTACGGAGGTTTCTCAAACAACTACAGA
>NW_007810526.1:0-983 GCF_000696425.1 Galeopterus variegatus | reverse complement strand
AACTATATTTTAACAGAATGACTGAAGATACACAATGCAGAGCACCAGGGGAGTGACAAAAATCCTTGTGGAACATGGAAGACTGTAAGACTGGGATAGCACCATGGAAAGCTGAGCAAGCCATTCTGCCTCTGCTTTGCTGTCTCCCCACAGGGCCGGCTTGGAGTCAGATGGAGAGAAGGTAAGCTGGAAAACCCCCAGCTGTTTCCACTTATACCACAAACATCAGTAATCCCTGCCACAACAGAGTCCCCCAGTCCTCTCAGACCCCCAACCCAGTTTGGAGAGTAGCTGGAAGTTTTTGCAGCTGCATGTCCTCATAGTAGAAGCCCAGGTAGAGCAACCCCCAGCCTCCTGACCTAAATGACCATGCATAGTGCCACCTTGAAACAAAACCAGCTGCTAGAGTGTATCCTGCACTGGCACCCAGTGCAAACTGACTCCCTCTATCCTCAGGCATTACCTTCATTCTACTATGTTCACACGGATACCTGCAGGACCATGTCTCAGGCTGCCTGGAGCCTAGGCCAGACAGAAACAGTGAGACCTCAGCATCTGAAGCTGAACAGCACCCCTTCCTCCCCTCCAGGAGAACAGGCAGAATTGCTCACCAGGGAAGCTGACAATAAGTGGCTGATCCACCACATTCATATGTACCAGCTCTGCACAACCCGCTGGCCCACTGAGCTCATAGGTGCCCACACCTGCTTGACAGTCAGTCCAGTGGTAGCTCTGCCTCCTTCTACAGCCCTCCATGAAGCTGCTGGGCCTCGCTGCACTAGTGTACACCAGCTCCCTGATTGAGAGCAATCAGGCATCCGCTTTGCTTCCCCACAGCAGACCTCTACAGAGTTGCCAGGTCCTGTACACCCTTGCAGATTTGTTTGAAGCTAAATAGTTGGTCCAATGGTCCTCAATATAACTGGTAGGCCCTGCTGCACTGTTGCATGCCTGCTCCCTCCTGGACAGTAAATTGGGCAGCA
>NW_007810525.1:0-984 GCF_000696425.1 Galeopterus variegatus | reverse complement strand
TGGTGCTGGAGAAATTGAACATCCATATTGTAGAAGAATGAAACTAGACCCGTACCTGTCCACCTATTAGAAAATCAACTCAAAAAGGATTAAAGGGGCCGGCCCGGTGGTGCACTGCTACAGTGCACCACTTGGGAAGCACGCCGGTGCTCCCGTCGAGGGTTCGGATCCCACATACAGACCAGCCGCTCACTGGCTGAGCGAGGTGCGGGCGAAACACTGAGGGTTGCGATCCCGTTGCCGGTCCTGGTCCGGTACGGGCACGGCACTGAGGGTTGTGATCCATTGCCGGTCATGAAAAAAGACAAAAAGGAAAAAAAAAAAAAAGGATTAAAGACCTAAGTATAAACCCTGAAACTATAAAACTCTTGAAAGAAACATAGAGGAAACACTTCAGGATGTGGGCCTGGGCAAAGACTTTATGAATAAGTCCCCAAAAGCACAGACAACAAAAGAAGAAATAAACATGGGATTATATCAAGCTAAAAAGCTTCTGCACAGCTAAAGAAACAATTAGCAGAGTGAAAAGACAAACTGCAGAATGGAAGAAAATATTTGCATCCCACAAAGGATTAATGTCCAGAATACACGAGGAACTGAAACAACTTAAGAGAAAAAAAAATTCAATCCAATTTGAAAAAATGGCAAGAGGAGCTAAATAGGCATTTCTCAAAGGAAGATAGACAAGGGGCAAACAGACACATGATGAAATGCTCAACATCACTAAGCATCAGAGAAATGAAAATCAAAACCCACCTTGAGATATCATCTCACCCCAGTCAGACTGGCCATTATTGAAAAGACTGAGAATAACAAATGCTGGTGAGGATTCAGAGACAGGAGAACTTCCCACACCGTAGGCAGGACTGTAAATTAGTGTAGCTATTGTCGAAAACAGTATGGAGTTTACTTAAATGACTATAGATAGACGTGTCATAAGATTCAGCAATTCCACTAATGAGTATTTAACCAAAGGAATGGAAA
>NW_007810524.1:0-984 GCF_000696425.1 Galeopterus variegatus | reverse complement strand
TCTGAGGGCTTTAAAAGAAGAGGAGAGTCTGTCTTGCTCTCTCTGCTCTCTCTGCTTCCACTGTCTTGCAATGTGAGACCCCTGGGTTGCTGTCAAAACCACCAGAGGGACTTTGGACTTCCCAGCCTCAGAAACTGTAAGCAATAAATTTCATTTTTCTTTATAAATTACCCAGTTCCAGGTATTTTGTTATATGCAACAGAAATGGACTAATACAGAAATTTGGTACCAGAGAAGTGGGGTGTTACTTATAACAGATGATTGGAAATGTGGAAGTGACTTTGGAACTGGGTGTTGAGGAAAGGCTGGAAGAATTTGGAGAAGCAGGCTGGGAAAAGTCTAGATGTTGGTGAAAGTTTAGAAGACAAGCAAACCAGGAAAAGTTTGGAATGTTTTAGATACTGGTTAAATGGTGGTGAGCAGAATGTTGGTAGAAATATGGAATGTAAAGACCATTCTAAGGAAGTCTCAGGTAGAAATGAGAAGGGACTTATTGATAACTAGGGCAAAGCTTACCCTGCCTATGAACTAGCAAGAAACTTGGCTGCATTGTGTCCACACCCTGGGACTTTGTGGAAGTTGGGACTTAAGAGTTGTGAACCAGAGTATTTGGTGGAAGAAATTTCTAAGCAGCAAAACATTCAGGAAGCTGCATGGTTACTCCTAACAGCCTACTCTGAGTTATGGTGGCAAAGTCATAACATAAGCCAGAATTTAAAAGGGAAGCAGAGTGTAAAAATTTAGAAAATTTTCAGCCTGGCCATTTAGTAAAGAAGCAGAGAGCATGCAATGGTGCAGGCCAGCAACCCTTAGCTAACAAGCTTAACGCAAAAGAATGGAATTATCAAGAGAAGGGGGAAAAGACCCTGAAGACACTGCAGGGACCTCTGGGGCCAAAACTTCCTTTTCAGGCCCACAGGCCCACAGAGGCAGAATGGTCTTGGGGAACAAGCCTGAGGTGCCCTCCGCAGGCTCGCTGCTCAG
>NW_007810523.1:0-984 GCF_000696425.1 Galeopterus variegatus | reverse complement strand
AGTGAGATCATATGGTATTTGTCTTTCTGTGCCTGGCTTACTTCACTTAACATAATGACCTTCAAGTCCATCCATGTTGCTGCAAATGACAGGATTTCATTCTTTTTTATGGCTGAATAGTTTCCATTTTGTATACATACTGCTTTCCCCCCCAACCCATTAAATTGTTGCTGGACACTTAGGTTAATTCCATATCTCCGCTATAGTAAATTGTGCTGCAGTATACATGGGAGTGCAGCTATCTCTTTGACTACTGACTTCATTTCCTTTGGGTATATACCCAGTAGTGGGATTGCTGGATCAAATGGTAGTTCTATTTTTTAATTTTGTCAGGAATCTACATATTGTTTCTCATAATGGCTGTACTAGTTTACACTCCCACCAACAATGTGCACATGTTCTCTTTCCTCCACATCCTCACCAACACTTGTTTTCTTTTGTCTTTTTGATCATAGCCCTTCTAACTGGAGTGAGGTGGTATCTCACTATGGTTTTGATTTGCATTTTCCTGATCATTAGTGAAATTGAGCATTTCTCATTAACCTTTGGACCATTTATGTGTCTTCTTTTGAGATATGTCTGTTAAGATCCTTTGCCTGTTTCTCAATTAGGTTATTTGGGTTTTTTTGCTATTGAGTTGTTTAAGTTCCTTATATATTCTTGATATGAACCCCTGTCAGATGTATAGTTTGCAAATATATTTTCCCTTTCTGTAGGTTGTCTCTTCACTCTGTTAACAGTTTCCTTTGATGTGCAGAAGCTTTTTAGTTTGATGTAATCTCACTTGTCTATTTTTGCTCTTATTGCTTGTGCATTTGAAGTCTTATTTTAAAATTCCTTGCCCAGCTCCATGTCGTGGATCATTTCTGCTGTTTTCTTCCAGTACTTTCATAGTTTGGGGTGTTATGTTTAAATCTTTCACATATTTTGAGTTGATTTTTGCATATGGTGAGAGGTAGAGGTCTAGTCTCATTCTTCTGCATA
>NW_007810522.1:0-984 GCF_000696425.1 Galeopterus variegatus | reverse complement strand
ATCCCTGACCCCACACCATCCTTCACACTGGCTGCCAGAATGGGTTTTCTCAATCACAAATCTAATCATACCACTTACTTTCTTGTATCCATCAGGGCTCTTCTACTTCCATGGTAAAATCCAAAGAACTTTTAAGCTTGATGTATAAGGTCCTTAATCACCAGATTCTGCCCTCTTCTCTTGCTTCATTCCCAGCACTTAGTTCCTTGTGTTCCAGCCAGGGACTAACGCTATTTCCTAGAGTATACATCTTAACTCATCATACTTTCATTTCCATTATTTCCTCTCCTAGGAATGCTTAGCTCCTTGCCTGGTTACCTCCTTTGCCTCAGTTCAGATTCTCCTTCCAATGAAAAGCTTTCTACCTGCTGATGCCGCCCCCTCCCCCTTCTCTTTCCCATCCCCACCTTGTGTGTCTTTGAGGGTCCCCTTCCCTTTCCCATCCCCACCATGTGTGTCTTTGA
The DNA here is from genome assembly GCF_000696425.1 of Galeopterus variegatus. NCBI lineage: Eukaryota > Metazoa > Chordata > Mammalia > Dermoptera > Cynocephalidae > Galeopterus > Galeopterus variegatus. Next base: position 520 of record NW_007810522.1, on the reverse strand, counting down.
GGGCACTGACCACAGGGTGCTCTGCTGGGCTTCTTCCTTTAAGCTCTTAGGAAATGTTTACTGAGTTCAAACACTAATTCCCTACTTTTAAGGAGTCAGACAAGTGGAGGCACCCCCATCTGGCTTCCCATTATTAAATTTAGGCCTGATGTCTGATTCCTTTCTTCCTGAAATTCTTCCCTTGGAATCTGAAACACAATCATCCTTTTGTTTTCCCTTTTCCTAACCACTGGTTGTCTCTTCGACTGCCATTTTCTTTTACCAAATGGCTTCTAATGCTACTACACGTTTTTTGAAATATAGGTTATATAGTCACATTCCCCTTCATATACACATTTTAAAGTTTCCCGAGTGATTCTAATGATAAGCCTGGTTTGGAATCAGACTCTTCCTGCTCAGTCCTTAAACAATGAGTGTTCCTTGGTGCTTGGCCCAAGGTCCTCTGCCCTTCTCAGTCTGTACTCTCCCCACCATTTCACCAGTTATTGGGGTCTTAGTTACCATCTAAATAAAGACCTTT
>NW_007810521.1:0-984 GCF_000696425.1 Galeopterus variegatus | reverse complement strand
TCTCTGATTGTTCTCAACCAAGAATTCAAATGTATTGAGCATTGTTTTAAAAGTATTGCAATATACAATTATTTTGAGGCATTATATGTGGAAATTACTAATATTAATTAATATAAACACATATATGGATAACTATGAGAATCTTAAAAATATTTATTACACAGTGTCATTAACTTCTGAGATAGAAGAGAATAATATCAGCTTCCGGTCAAGATGACAGAATAGATGGTCCCCAGCGTCACTCTCTCCCACGAAGCTACCAATTTACAACTATCAAAAAGCAATGACAGCCAAGCTGGGGCCACTACAGCTCAGGGGAAGAGGAGGAGAGACCTATGGCGTGCGTGCAGGTGGGAGAAGCCACCATGAGAGAAAGATAAAACCACTCCAAACATTTTGTGCTGCAGCTGCTTTAAGGCTGGAGCTGCTGGGTGCATGGAACAGGAGCCAGCAAAAAGCCGCAGCTGTGTCTTTCGGATGAAGTTGCTTGGATGCAGCAGGGAAGAATAGGGCCTTGGTGGACCCCAGGCCAGCAGTACCATCAACAGGGTACCCTTGGACCCACATAGGAATAAGGAGCCACAACAACTGAAGAAAAAGAGCCACTCAGAGGCAGGTGAGTCACATTGCAAGGGACCAGAGCCCATCCCATCCCATGGGAAGTGTTTGGAGCATGGGTGGTGGGAGAGACGGGTCCACCGAGGGAACACTGGGACACAGCAAGGACAGCTGATCTGCCCCCCATCAGTACAGGACCACTCAGAGGAGACTGATCAGGAATATGGAATTGCACGGGTTGCAGTTTGAAGAAAGGACTCATTCCCAGACCACAGTTTCTGTACAACCCAGGTGCTTCAGATTTCACCAGATCCAGAAGTACCTATAAAGCCAACCATTAAAACCTGAGCTGCACAAAAAGGCTTCCCTAGGGAATCAGCAGCAACGCAGCAATCTGGCTCAACCACACAGCTCAAGTACTGATCC
>NW_007810520.1:0-984 GCF_000696425.1 Galeopterus variegatus | reverse complement strand
TCGTTTTCTCCTTTTGTCTCTTCTGCCAAGGATGGGAGTATATCCCTAGCCAAGGACAAGCAGATCTCTTCCATGGAGTTCAGAGGCAAAAAAAAAAAAAAGTTCTGATAAGGATTCACTTACTGGAAGTAAAATAAATCTTTATCTTTTTTTTCAAATTACAAAAGTAATACATGTGCATGATACCAGGAATTTTGGGGACTTTCTAAATGTGGCTAACTAAAAACTTAAAGCATCAAATGGGAGAGGGGGCTATGAAGGTGGAATAAAGTGGGAATCTGATCCGTGACTCAGCTCTTTCTTATGTCTTACCCTGGATTCTCACTGAGGTGACCACATTTGAACTTTGAACTCGAATTCAAAGACAGTTCTAACCTCATTTGTTGTGACCTTTGAACAAATGCAAATTGGACCAGCGATTCCCAGGGGGAAAACTGAAAATCGTGAGCAGCAAAAAAAGGACTCACTCCTATAGCCCAGAACTGAAAATTTCAGTCCGATACAAAACATTACTCAGATTCAAGGAAAAAAAAGAGAATAAGCAGAAGCTGGGTCGGGGCTCTTTTCCAGCTCTTTATGGCTCTTAGAGGCTACCTACACGCCTTGTGGCCGCGCGCTCTTTATCTAGTTTTTAAATGTCCCTCCACTTGTACAGGCTGTCAACTCGCTTCTCCCAATCTTAGCAGCACCTCCAGGTTCACAGCACACTTGGTAGGGCGGACAGGCTTGATCTACGCAGACCGAAGCTGGGTTTCGGCCGCTGGATTACACACTTTCATTGACGCTCATGCCCAGAAAGCGTGGGTGCGCCGGGTGGGCCGGCGCAGCGAAGTCCAACCTCGGGCACGTGGCAGCTCCGCCCAGCGGGAGCAAACACACCCCTGCACGGTCAGTCACACTCTCCCCCGGTGTGTGCGAGCTGTGGGGCGAGGGTGGACGGCAGCCCGGGGGGATCTGCACCCGCAGACGCCTCGGCCATAGCGG
>NW_007810519.1:0-984 GCF_000696425.1 Galeopterus variegatus | reverse complement strand
CTTGTTGTAGGGCTCCCCTAACCATTTCTTGCAAGGCTGGTCTGGTGGTGGTGAATTCTTTTAATTTTTCCTTGACCAAGAAAGACTATTTCTCCTCATTTATGAAGGATAGCTTTGCTGGTTTTAATATTCTTGGCTGGCAGTTTTTCCTTTCTGTACTTTGAATACATCATCGCACTTTCTGTGACCTGTAGGGTTTCTGCTGAGAAGTCTCAGAATGGGGAGTCCCTCATAAATGACTTGAAGTTTTTCTGTTGCTGTTTTAAGAATTCTCTCTTTGTCTTTAACTTTGGATATTTTGACTGCACTGTATCTTGGAGATGACCTATTTGGGTTAAATCTATTTGGAGACCTTTGAGCTTCTTGGGTTTGGGTGTTTGCATCTTTCCAAGAACTAGGAAAGTTTCCAGTTACAATTTAAATAGGTTTTTAATATCTTTTTTGTTTTCTTCTCCTTCTGAAGTGCCTGTAATTCAAATATTTGTTCACTTAATACTAATTGTAATAGATAGATACAAATCCCATAGATCTTGTAAGCCTTGTTAATTCTTTATTTTACTTTTTTATATATTTCTCCTACTTTGTTATTTCAAAACTGCTATCTTCAAGATCAGAAATTCTTTCTTCTGCTTGATCTAGTTTGTTGTTGAGACTGTCAGGTGTATTTTTTATTTTGTTTAGTAAATCTTCAATTCCTTGATTTCTATTTGATTTTTTAATACATCTCCTCTTTGTTGAATTTTTTCATTCAGATTGAGAATTATTTTTTCTGTGTTTATTGAACTGTTTGTGTTCTCTTGTATCTCAGCAAGCCTTCTTAGATAACAAATTTGAATCTTCTCTATCAAGTCAGAAATTTCCAATTCTTTGGATGTTACTGGAGCATTATTTTGTTTTTCTGGTAATTTCATGTAACATTGTTTTTCATGTTTCTTGTTTCCCTTTGTTGATATCTGTGCATCTGGTGGAACAATAATCTCTTTG
>NW_007810518.1:0-984 GCF_000696425.1 Galeopterus variegatus | reverse complement strand
GGCCAGATCAGGAATGGCTCTGGGACAAAGAAGTCAAAGATGAACATAGACATGGAGCAGTACGAGTTCAAAGAAAAGGGATGGGCAAATACAGTCTCATTATAACCTACTGTGTCACTTAGCATGTTTCAAATGCAGGTGAAAGAAAACCTAACTCATAGTGACTTAGACGATAGAAATTATTGTCATACGTACTAAAAAGTACAGGTATAGTTTAGCTTTCAGGTTAAGCTTGACCTAGAAAATTAATTTTGTAATCAAGGACTAATTCTCCTTTAGTCTTCCTACTCTACCTTCCATTATGAAATCATCAGTCCAAGTTGATTTAACTTATTTTGACTGCCAGTAACAACCAGGACTACATACTTGCTCATGTCCATTTAGTAGGAAAGTTTGTCTTTTCCCCAGTCATTGAACTCAGCTCCATTCAGGTGGCACCAACCTAAGCCACTGAGCCATTCACTGTGGTCAGCATAACACCTGGTGCCTATTGGTTCACTCCTGCCTGAGTTATGTTTTCCCCCCCCCCAACCCCTGGCCAATCCCTCTGGCAGAAGACATAGAATGGTGCTAATTGGCTGATTTTGGAGATAGAGTCATTCTCACCCAAACTACAGTGGGGAAAGCATAGTAAGGATGCTGGAGAGACCTCTTCCAGTCCACCTTCCATTGCTTATGGAACTGTTTTTGTACTGTGCTTTCTTACAAGGATCTGGGCTGAGATGCAAAGAAACTCTCATCCTGATCAAAATAAGTATATGTAGATTTTAAACAGAGAGGCTGTCACTTGCTAACCTCAATCCTGAGGCTATTCAATAAAGTGAATACTTTGTTTTTAAAAGGTACTGTATGCTTTTCAGAGCACTGTCACCCAAATAATAACACTGACTCTCATACCAGCTCTGAATAGCCATTGTTACTTCCCCTTTTTTTTTTTTTTTTAAAGATGACCGGTAAGGGGATCTCAACCCTTGGCTTGGTGTT
>NW_007810517.1:0-984 GCF_000696425.1 Galeopterus variegatus | reverse complement strand
TCAAGAGGCCACAACTGCTGCTGCTTCTGCTGCTTCTGCTGCTACTGCTGAGGACTGAGCCCGGGTTGTCTGCCAATGGCTCCCAGGATCTCTCCCAATTACCTAGGGTGGACCTGCATGTGAGGGGTCTATGACCCAGTCTGGCATGTGAGGGTCTGATGACACAGCCTGGCATGTGAGGGGTCTGGTGACCTAGCTCGTACAATGGGTTTGAAAGGTCTGAGCCCTAGCCCTGACAATACAAATGGAAACTTAGTATAACTAAAATAATGAAACATTTTGGCTTTAGTTATGAATTGCTTTAACAATAGCCCCAACCAGACAATTAGCATAGGTATTAGTGTAACCCAACAATTGGTGTAGTTGTGTAGCGATACGGCTTCCTATGCCCCCCAGTATAGGGATGATGAGGCCTTGTGCGAGATGGCGGTGCGTTCATATTATATGGAATTGAATGGTACTCAGTTGTCTAGACACAGAATTGATGATTTCATAGAGGGCAAGCATTGGCACCCCCCTCAGCCTCTCCAGGACAGTCATCTTCCCAGGCAGGGACATCATGGTATCTATACTCAGACCTCTCCAAACTGAAACAGGAGTAGAGGTGGGGGCCGAGATGGATGTCTACCTGCCCCATAGGGACAGGAGGACTTACGAACCTGTTAGAGTACACAGGGCATAGAACTTTAATTTACATGGCACCACTAGACACTGGGGCCCAGATCGCTATAATTCCTGGCCCTGCAAAAGGGCATGGACACAGGGTGACTTTGGGAAGTTTTGGGAGACCTATGGAGACAATAGGTAGGGAGGTACTTGCTTGCTTATGGCTGGAACCATTTAGCCCATTCCACATGCTGGTAGTTGTGTTCCCTTTAGCTGAATGTATTACAGATTGACCTCCAAATGCAATATACAAACCGGAGCTACACTGAACTACACCCCAAATAAAATATTTTAGCCATCCCAGTGGGACTAGTTCAT
>NW_007810516.1:0-984 GCF_000696425.1 Galeopterus variegatus | reverse complement strand
TTCTGCCATTTATGTCTCCTCCCTTGGCTGCTGCTTGGGGTACATGTCCTTCTTGCCTGTGGAAACTCGACTCTTGTACATAGGTGTAGCAGCTTCAGTTTTTATTTTACTTGTACAGAATCCTCTTCTTAGGGAATGGGTTACTTTGCACCAAAATTGTGAAATTTTCTCCTTAGAAGGCTTGTAGTCCCCATTTCTGCTACATAAATGGAATAAAACCACTGACATTGTGGTATGTTATTCCACTAGTATTGCCCTTCACTGGAATACTACTGTTTGTGGGCTACTCTGATGCCATTTCATTGCTCAAGAAAGATACTGCTTAAGTTTCCAAACTTGAAGACAGTCCTTATGTTTCCATCACTTTATACGTGTAATTGTACACAAAAAATACATCACTACACATAAGCACACTGGCTGCATAACGAGGCTGCCACAAGTCCTGGTTAACCCTGAGAGCTGTGGCTGTGTGAGTGCTGAAGGAGGAAATTCTCCTGAGGGCAAAGATGAAGTCTTTCTGGTCCTGCTCTGTCCCATGCCTGGCCCAGTGCCTGGAACATAATAGATGCTCAATTAATATTTGGTCCCTGAAAGCAAGCAAACAGCAGATGCAATTTAATAACTCTCCCCAGTCCTTCAAAATGTTCCTCTCTGCATCAGGTTCTGATACAGCTGGTATTTAATGGACAGCCATTTCATACAAAGCTCTGTGTTTCACATTTAATTCATCTAATTCTTCTAGCTATCTTGCAATCTTGCTTATAAAATTAAATCTAACAATTAGAATTTTCTCACCAGACTTAAGTAGAATATATTTGCTAACTAGTCCCTAACTTTTAGCATAGTGTCAGGATTCACCTATGAAAAGTCAAAGCAGGTTGGAGCAAAATTCCTTTAGCAGTTTGATTTCACTGTTTTGGAAGCTGAATACATTCCCTGTTGCAGCCTAACGACAGAGTAGTTCTCTGATAGTCTGAGGGGCTT
>NW_007810515.1:0-984 GCF_000696425.1 Galeopterus variegatus | reverse complement strand
GAAGTTTAACCCTTATGGACCACATCAGTAGAGCTCCTTTGGTGTCTAGTGTCCAGCTGACTTTTGCCAAAGGAAGAAAGCAGAAGGAAGTTAGAGGTGGGAAGGGGACAAAAGTAGTTCAGTTTCTTTCTTATTCCCTTCCTCCTTCAATATGAATGTGCTAGGAGAACACTTGAGGAATGCGTCTTGGGGAAGAAGGTGGTCAGGGATTTTCTTCCTGGTTCCAGCTCTCACCTGGCTCCAGACACAGGAGCTACTACCCTCCTCCTTTAGGCTTTAAGGATGGAATTTGTTCTTTGCAGTTAGCCTCCAGGCGTGCAGTGTCCTGGCTGATTTCTTTAACCTTGCATGAACTTGCTATCTTTTCATTAAATTACTTTCAGCTAAACCATCTGAGTGGAATTTTGTTTTATGTCATACCTCTGACCGAGGCCAGAGAGACACAGAACAGTTACTTAATAAATGATGCAGTAGAGGCAGTAGCAGTGCAGTCATGATAATTATTATTTTAGTTAAAGATTGGGGATATTTCTGGGTTCACCATTATTGGGACTTAAAGGGGACATTAAATCACGCTCCTGGATCTTGACTCAGTTGAGGACTACACATAAGAGTAAGATATTAAAATGATTAGCATTATTGCAGGTAAATTTGGATTTGAGACTGTGACTTAGACTTGCTTTTCTGCTCCTTTCCTCTGAATTGAAGACATCCAGTCACAGCAGAGCAGCAGGGTAACTCTTGTTCCCTCCTTCCCTTTCCAGAGCCATGACCAACTTTAGCATCCAAATCGAACACATAAAGGAGAGGAGGAAGTTTTGAATTAACAGCCAAGCAGCTTTAGTGACTTTTTTTATAATTTCACAAACCTGCATTCACCCTCCTGAGGTAGGCATGTAAAAGGTATTGGGAAAGGACCTCACAGTGTTCTTCATCGCATTCCCTCCAAAGTCTTTCGGTCCTCTGCCTCAGTCCTTCTCACCA
>NW_007810514.1:0-984 GCF_000696425.1 Galeopterus variegatus | reverse complement strand
ACTTTCTACATGTGATGTAGACTGATAGTTATAAAAGAAGGAAGCCATGGATTTTGTTTTCAGGAAGTTAAAATCTGTTGGTAGATGTAGTGTCTCTCACCCTTGAATGTGTCATCCATATGTTAAGCACTCTCAAATTAATATCTCCACGTTAGAATTCTTCCCTGAACTTTAGATTCAATATCCAGCTATCGACTTGACACTTCAAGTTTAACTGTCCCATTTAATATGTCCTCTTATTCCCCCAAAACCTTCTTCACCCTCAAACTTCTCCATACGTGTTAATGGCAATTCCATCCTTCCAGCCAGCTCAGACTATGAACTTTGGAGTCATCCACCTCTCCTCACTTCCTCTCACTCTGCATACCAGGTCCATCAGACATCCTCTTGGCATCATCGCCTCTCACCCGGATGTTTTGATAGCCCCTGCAGTGAATTGAATGGCTGCCCAAAGTCATTAAAGCTTAATCCACTGTACCTGCTGAGGGTGGTAAATCCAATTACGGTAACTGAAAGGTGGTGCCTTGGAGAGGTGATTAGATTCTGGGGACCATGCCCTAGTGAATGGGTTAATAATGACGGTCATGGTGTGGTTCTGAGAACTTTAAAAGGAAAGCATGTGAGAGTCTATCTCTCTCTCTGCTTCTGTCATCTCGCAATATGGTACCCTGTGTCACTGTTACCGCGACCAAAGCCTTCACCAGATCTTTTCCCTGGAATTTGGACTTCTCAGCCTCCAAAACTGTAAGCAATAAATTCTGTTTTCCAAAAAATTTCCCAGTTCTAAGTATTTTTGTTATAAGCAGTAGAAATGGACTAATACAGCCTCCTGACTGTCCTAACTGATCTGTCGTTGCTACCCTCCATCAATAGCCTTTGTTAATGCAGCAGTTAGGATAATTCTTTAACAACATTCATCTTACTACATCACACTTCTATTCAAAACTCTCTAATAGCTTCCATATGACTTGGAGGACATGCTGA
>NW_007810513.1:0-984 GCF_000696425.1 Galeopterus variegatus | reverse complement strand
GGGTTGCGATCCCGTTACCGGTCAGTAAAAAAGACAAAAAAAAAAGGAAAAAAAAAAAAAAGAAAAAAGAAAATAACAAGTGTTGACAAGGATGTGGAGAAATTGGAACCCTTGTGCATTGTTGGTAGGAATGTAAAATAGTGTAGGTGCTACAGAAAAGAGTATGACAGTTCCTCAAAAAATTGAAACTATAATTAGCATATGTTCCAGCAATTCCATTTCAAGTTATATATCCAAAAGAATTGAAAGCAGAGTCTCAAAGAGATATTTGTACACCTGTGCTCACAGCAGCGTTGTTCACAATAGCCCCAAAGTGGAAGCAACCCAAATGTCCATCAATGGGTAAATGGATAAGCATAATGTGGTACATAAGTACAATGGCATATTATTCAGCCTTAAAAAGGAAGGAAATTCTGACACCTGCTCCAACATGGATGAACCTTGAGGACATTACGCTAAGTGAAATAAGCCAGACATAAAAAGATGAGTACTGCATGATTCCACTTACATGAGGCACCTAGAATAGTCAAACTTATAGACACAAAGTAGAACAGTGGTTACCAGGGACTGGGGGGAGGTGGAATAGGGGAGCTCGCAGTGTGTGATGGGTACAGACTTTCAGTTTGGGAAAATGAAAAAGTTCTGGAAATTGGTTGTACAACAATGTTGAATGTGCTTATACTGAATCATTACTGAACTGTACACTTAGAAATGATTAACATGGTAAATTTTATATGTACTTTACAATTTAAAAAAATGACTGATTATCCTGGTCTTGAAAATAAGCCCTAATTAAGATCACAGGACGAGAGGAAATCAGAGTGGCCTACTGAGAAAAGCCTGTCACTGTGGCCCTTGAGTAGTTCAGGCTCTTCTTCTCTTTCTACTTTTTTTTTTTTACTGACCGATAACGGGATCGCAATCCTCGGTGTTGCGCCCGCACCATGCTCAGCCAGTGAGCGGGAACCGGTCCCCACATGGGAT
>NW_007810512.1:0-984 GCF_000696425.1 Galeopterus variegatus | reverse complement strand
TGCAAACCAGAACTGGAACCCATGTCTCCCAACTCCCAGTTCTTCTTTTCCTCTTAGGCTGCCCACCACATGCAGCAATCTCTGTGCAGCTTCTTATAGCTCTTCACTGGTTCCACAGGGAACCCTTTACTGCAAATCCACCTTTCTAAGAGGACAAAATTTCACAGAAAGCTTGTTACAGGTCAATGCAAGAATCTCGTTTCACAAAAGGCATTTTTCTGGCTCATCTAATTCGAGAAGCAGCAAGCCAGCAATGGGTTCTGCCTCGTTTACTCTGTCTGTACAGTGGGAATAGCACCAGCTCTCACTGAATGGTCTGTTAGCGCTATCAAAGGCATGGATCAAGATAAGAAATTCATTCTCACCTCTCAAACTGCTCTGTGACAGATTTCCTATAAATAACAATATGTGTGCGCATTTCTGCTACAGCATTAGCGTCAAAGACAAAATGGAAAAATCAGATCGTCAGGTCATGATTTAGCATCCTCATGAGAAAACTTCGTGCATGTCATATAAATGCCTCACAAGTTGACATTTATGTTTTGGGCCAGCTGAGATACATTTACCCTTAACTTGAGCTGAAATGTATACTAGAAAATGAATCTGATCCACCTGGTATGAGAGTCTTTCTGTGGCTAACCTTCTCAAGAAAAATTGACACTTTTGATAGATTCAATAATTCATTCTGAATGAAACTAGTTTTATATGCTCAAACAGAAACTTCCTAAATACTCCTCTGCTTGACTTAACTAATTTTACGTAGCTTCATTTACTTCCAAGGAATAGTTTAAGTACCAGGGGAATTGAATTCATGGTCTGTTTCACAATAAGAAAATGTGCTTAGTAGGGGAAAAAGTCTTTAAAGACATTTCCGGTACTGGATTATTAAATTATTGCTTTTCTAACAAATAGGTCAACTTATTCAAGTAAGACTTAATTATTCATTCATCCATCCATTCAACAAATATATATTGAGCACTTACT
>NW_007810511.1:0-984 GCF_000696425.1 Galeopterus variegatus | reverse complement strand
CCACATTTTATATTACCCAGTTAGGGAGCTGGGCATACTGAATACATATGTGTAAGAGCTCGGCAAAGCTCAGAATTATGGGCTCAGTAGCAGAGCAAAAGGGACAGAATGAGAGAGCAGGGGGCCACCTCAGAGACACATGGAGGGTCCCTCAAGCTGGCCCCTTGAGTTGCCTCAGAACCCTACAATTTTCTGGAGTTTGCTTGTGTATATCTTATGCCAAACCCCTTTCTCCTTTCCCTAAGGAACTAGAGAATCTTTAAGATAGAGGAAAGAAGGGAATGAAAGATAAGGGGTCTGGGAGTGGGGAGAAAGAGATTGAGAGAGGTGAGACGGATTGGTTGTGAGGAAATTCAATAATACCAAAGGGAGAGCAGAGGGCGACCCTGGTTGTAAGCTAACTGCAACCAAATGGAGAATCTTTAGCCTTAGTTAGTGCTTAACCAGGTTGTAGGGCAAAATGAGCCAGCAGTAAGGATCCGATCAGAAATTTGGCAAGAGGGGGATGGATACAAGCGGAGTAATAGGGAACCACGGGCAATTTATAGAAGTGACTTTGCTGTGGATGTAAACAGACAGATGTAAATTGTTGCAGAAGAGTTGCAATCTTGTCATTTGCTCAACTTGCCATTTGATGCTTCTTGGCATTTCTAATTACTTTTTATTATAGATTATTATATAATAATTATACCATATAACTATATAATTGCAGTAAATTGCTGAAGCATTTCATAAACTGTACTTTTTGTGTTTTAAAGTTTTCTTCTCTCTCAAAGTCTTGTTCACACCAATCCTGATGTCTGCAGACTGCTTCGTTACAGCTGCCAAACTTCTGTGACCTGGGAAAAGACAATGACCTCCCCCGACCAAACCAGGAGGATGTGGTGATGCTCTTAGCTCATTTTATCACCTGTCACACACTGTGTGATGCTGCTCTTTAGTGCTGTCCATTTCATGTTGGAGAACTTTCTTTTTTCTCAGTTA
>NW_007810510.1:0-984 GCF_000696425.1 Galeopterus variegatus | reverse complement strand
TTGACTAAAGGAAGATCTACTTCTATGCTCCCTTGTGTCCAGTAGATTGTAGCCTTGTTTAGGGATTTCAATGCCTGCCTGATAGGCAGTAATATAGTAGCAGTGTGGGCACCAGGGATTCCTTTCTTAATGGGTAAAGTAGGTAAAATTTATCAGGTTAAACGTGTGCAACACTTTTTTCTCCCTTCTGAAAAGATTTCTTCAATTTTCTAAAGCATAGTGTGTCACTTAAGTTGTGTTGAAAACAACTTCCAGGCAGCTGCTTCATATGGGAGTTTCTTAGAATTGCTCAGTCTAATAAGTTCACACATTACTTCGTAAATGCCCAGCTTTCCATTTGATGCCATTCAACAATGTAAGGGTAATTTCCAAAACGGTGCTTTGACTATGAGGTGTATTCCAAGAGCAATCATGATTTGTGCCTAGTCAGGCTTCTCACTATCCTTATTCAATTCTTTCAACAGATTTGCATCAAGGCAAGAATATCCACAACTTCTACTGTGTTTGAGGGTGGATGATTAGCTGGCCAGTACATGCTAGATCATGAGATCAAAGACAAGGAACCTAAATTGAAACGAGTGACCAAAGGCCATGAGAAGTTTGTATAAACATGTTTCAAATCTCCAACATATTATTTTTATTTGTATACCTTTCTTTTGGCCATCACCTGACTGTATCTATCCTTTCTGTCATAATTTGAACCTTGCCACATGATTGCAAAATTTCAGCTTTGACCAGTTTTTCACAAAATATTTTATGTGAGCATCTCATGAATTTATTACTTTATTGTAGATATTTGGCAACACATGGGTGGAATCACACTTTAAATCATGAGATCTCCATCATCCATCATTATTTTCTCTGTCTCTTGCATTACTCTTTCCTATGCCAGAGAAGAAACAAGAAAATTCTTTATACTTCCATAGAAAAAAATTTGAAATAGTTCTTCTCATACTCAGGGCCCTTGAGATTTCCCTTTCTATC
>NW_007810509.1:0-984 GCF_000696425.1 Galeopterus variegatus | reverse complement strand
CAGGCATACAAGTGGTGCTCAATAAATGCTTCTTCATGTGATTTGTTTGATTTCTAGACACTGAAATGTGACTATACTGAGCAGTTTCTTCTGTGCAACATGAATAAAGAAATCTCTCTGTAAAGTCTCCTTATTTAAATAACAAAAAGAAAGAATTTGAGATGATGGAAACATTTTATTCCTTAATGTCTTTCATGGTATTAAAATTTTATATTAGAAAAGAAAAAGAACCAGGGGGTTGGATGCAGAGATCTCTAAGTTCCCTTCATGGGGTAGGACCACTGTCTGCGATAGAACAAGCTGCTCTGGTCAGATTCCTTCCCGGCAGTGGCTGGTCCCGCCTGGTGCCTTGGGCTGCCAGTCACATGTCTCATTTCAGTGTAGATACTGACCTCCCTGTTAAATACTAGTGTGTCCAACTCAGACCCTTGAAATAATTGCTGCTGCCTCAGGAGCAGCTAGAAATCCTTTCTACCAGGTGTGTTTTGTCTGATCATGTCTGGCCAATGTAGAGGTGAATACAGAACTAAACAGCCCTCTATGTCTTGGGGAGCAGTGAAAATGTGGGGTCAGGCAGGTGGGCTTCAAGCAGCTTTCCCAGAAATAGCCACAAAGGAATTCTTAAAAAAAAAAAAATCCTGGTGTTCTTCTTTTGATTTAACACCCCATAACACACCATTAGCTACTTTGGGTTTTCTTCTGGACAGGGAGATTCATGTCCCTCTTCTTGCTACACAACAATTAAGCAGAGCCAGGACACATCAGTCTACTTCTCTGTGCCTCAGTTTACCTGTGTATTGAAAGTAAGCTTCTACTCTGTGGGAAGCACATTATTCATACACTGGGAGGGAGAGGATGGGAGAGGAATAGAATAGAAATGAAGGGCTTCTTTGTCTTATTCTAATCCATGCTGTATTAGTCCATTTCTTTTTTTTTTTTTTCCTTTTTTTTTGTCTTTTTTCGTGACCGGCAACGGATCGCAAC
>NW_007810508.1:0-984 GCF_000696425.1 Galeopterus variegatus | reverse complement strand
CACTGGGGGAACTAAATCAGTAGGAAGAGGCCACTAGCTCTTCCTGAGTTGGGAAAGAGCTCAGCGCCAGTTCAGTAGTAATAAGCTGCATGGGAGGCAGAAACAACCCCTCTCAGCTGGGGAAAGAGAGGATCAGAGAGCTCAGTGTGGCAGGAGTCCGCTCTCTCCCATCAGAGGCAGGCCATCCTCCCCGCCTCCATAAACCCCAGAGGGTGGAGTTGGGGGCAGGCAGAGAAGCAGTTATCCCAAAGACTGAGCATTATTGATGAGATGATTAAACTATTGGACTGAACTCAGTTTACAAAGCTAGAGTAAATGTGGTCGCTTTCTCTCCTGGCGCAAGTGCGGTGGACATGGCAGTCGTCAATTCATGAAAAAGTCCACAACAGACATAAACCAGTTAAAGAAATATACTTTTCCTGCACAACTGAGTTATGGTAGTGTAGTGGACTGAATTATGTCCCTCCAAAGCTCACTGAAGCTTGAATTATGTTTCCCAAACTTTATGTATTAGAAACTTAGCCCCCATTGTGATTGCTAAGAGGGTGGGAAATCCTATTATAGTAATTGAAAGGTGGAGCCTTGAAGAGGTGACTGGATTGTAGGACTGCACAGTAGGGAATGGATTAAAAATGGTGGTCAGGAGTGTGGTTCTGAGGGCTTTAAAAGAAGAGGAGTCTGTCTTCTCTGTCTCTGCTCTCTCTGCTTCCACCATCTTGCAAAGTGAGACCCCTGTGTCACTGTTGCCACCACCAGATGGACTTTGGACTTCTCAGCCACAGAAACCATAAGCAATAAATTTTGTTTTCTTTATAAATCACCCAGTTTCAGGTATTCTGTTATAGCAACACAAAATGGACTAATACGGGTAGTAGTTTTTAATAAATTGTGCTCTGCATATAAACTGTTAACTACGATAAGAATATGGGAAGTCTTGTAATAGAGTAAAACAACACCGCTTACTTACCATGTGTCAGACACTGT
>NW_007810507.1:0-984 GCF_000696425.1 Galeopterus variegatus | reverse complement strand
ACCATTTTGAAAATGATGCAAGATTGGGAAATACCTCAAAAATACTTGATATAATCTTCTGCATCTTCTCTTACATTTCATCAGTATTAAAAGAAATTTTGGTTCAGAAAATGTGTGGGTTGAACTGGAAATCAGAGACATGAACAGAAAAGGACAATCGGTTTTATTGTGAACTTACATAAGTTTTTATATCCCTTTTTTCCTCAGACAGATATTCTACAGGGTTAGGAAAGCTCTTCTCCAGTTGGAGTATAATATCACATCTATTATATGAACTTAAATGGCTTATGTGTTCAATTTGAAAATTTGAATGAATAGTTTGCTCTTTACCATTCCTTTTGATCAGTGTTAAAGGCAACAACCCAAACACCTTTATCAGTGCCTGAGATTGTTCAAGGTCTGGCTTGAATTCAAGCCTCGAAGGAAAAACATGCAGTTGACTGGGTCACAGAGTAGTCACAGCACTGTGTCTCTCAGGGCAAGAGAAAGAGCATGGAGACCTGGGGACCTTATGCTTTATCATTTCTTTGAGGGATAATTGTGAATTGTTATCAATGAGAGAAGCATGTGGTGAGTCTAATTACTACTCCTTTAATATATGTCATTTTTATCTATGTCTTTAATATTTTCTATGTGCCTTTCATGTATACATTTTTAGTGTAATATATCTAGATATGGCTTATTAAAATATGCTTCTATAATCTTAAAAAAATCTTTTATTTGAGGTATTTCTCAGCCATTGTCTCATTGATTATCACCTTCCCTACTTTTAATTCTCTCCTTGTAGAATTTGTATTGGATGTACGGCAGATATTTTTATTCCATATTCTATATTCCAGGCCTCTTAACTACATTTCTTATGCTATATATATTTTTATCTATGTAGCATTTTGGTGACTTCTCTTTTATTCACCAACTCTCTGTTCAGCTGTATTTAATCACCTGTTTAATTAATCAGACATCTTTTTATTTCATTAACAATCT
>NW_007810506.1:0-984 GCF_000696425.1 Galeopterus variegatus | reverse complement strand
TGTCCTGAAGAAAATTCGATGTGCATTCTGAATCTGATCATCTCAACGTTAGCTGTTACACCCGTCTCAAAAAGGCTCTTATTTGAAAATCAAAGAACGTCCACACAGTGATAGAATAGAATGGAGGGTAGAAAACACCTCCAAATATTGCTGGTCTCAAAGGTGCAGGAGACAGGTCCTTCATGCACTGCTGGGGAGGCTGGAAACTGGTGCCTAGAAGGCTGTGCTTGGTCTGGCCCAGGCTGCTTCCTCAGCCTGGCTTCCCGGGTTCTCCCCGCACTGGCCCAGGTGTTGCTCTGACTCAGCACACGCGTCCACCGAAGGGCCTCCACGCACGCCTCCCCTTTGTCTGGAAGCTCTTTCTCCTCTGGCCAGCTCCCAGACACCCAGGCTTCCTGGTCCGTTCCTACTCATCCTTCACTTCTCAGCTTGAACATACCTGAACATCCAGGACAAATTAGTTGCCTCTATTTACATTTCCTGACAACCTTGTTCTTTTCTTTCAGAGCAGTTACCACAACCACAGTAAAATATTGATTTGTGTGATTATTTGTTTACTGATGTCCCACTAGGAACAGTGTCTGTTTTTCTCATAGCTGAATTCCTAAGGTCTCATCATGTTGGACAAAGAATAAATATCCAATAAATATTTGTTGTATGATTGCTTTTAGAGGGCAATCTCTATAAGAATTGTAAATGTGCCCCCTGGCCCCCAACATTTACATCCTGCCCAGTGACAACCAATCTACTGCCAGAAGCCCCCTGGGCTCCCAAGCCAGAGTTGTGGGGGGGCCTGCAGGCCCACATTTGAAATGTAAATGAGATACTGTGTGACTCAGTTATCTAAATTAAAAAATCTGTCCTACAGAAATAACCCAATTGCACTAAGATACAGGTGCAAGTGTATTCTTGGATGCAACATGTGTATTAGCAGAGGGTTAGAAAATGCCTGCATTATAGTACATCATTCAATGGAATGCTACA
>NW_007810505.1:0-984 GCF_000696425.1 Galeopterus variegatus | reverse complement strand
CCTAATGCATTCTTCATTGCTTTAATACTTTACTGGTTTTGTGTGTGTGTGTGTGTGTGTGCTGGCAGCCTTTTTTCATGTTGTACCTTGTAATACAGCAGAAAATCAGAAAATAAACAATAAGAAAATTTGGGACAATAAAAAATTAAATAAAAGAACAATAAAAAACTACGGACAAGGGAAAAATGGCTTTTTCCTAGCTCACCTTCAGTTGTTCCAAATCAAAATCCAAATCTAATACATTCTTCACTCTCCTTCCACAATCAATGTCAAGAATCAAATTGAGAGCTTGAGAACATTCCTTTGCTCTTTGTCGTACCTAATATGATTAAAGTCATAACAAAGCTCATGTAGAGGTTGCATGTGAGAAAAATGGTTGGTTATAAACTGGAAATGCCTAAGAGATAAGTGATGATAATACAAGGTAGCATAATGACACAGGCACAAACTTTGCGGGTAGATACAGCTTAGTCCAAATCCTGGCACTGTTGCTTACCTACTGTGTGACTTCAGATGACTTACTTAACCTGAGTTTCCATTTATTGTATAATAATGCCTACCTCAATGAAATGTGGGTGGATTTAAGAGCAATAACATGTGTAAAGCATGCACTATAAAGAAGCTGCCAATGTGATTTATTTTATGTAACCATCCCAATAGCCCAGCAAGACAGATACTGTTGTTATTCATTATTTTGTAACAAATAAAATATGGAAGCACAAAGAGATTAACTTGTTCATCACTGCAAAGTGATGGAGCCAGGAATCAAATATAGAAAGCTGGATTCTAAGGCCTGTACTCTTATACTATTGTATACTGCTTCTCTAGAAAGTAGTGTTTTGTATATTGCCTCTGGTAGGTGGAATCTATTAATTTATTTTTTAGTAATTTTGAGATCCTAAAGTTAGAAATTTTAATGCAACAGAATTCTGAATATTCACTATCATTTCCTGGGATTTTTGTGTTTGCTTTGTTTTTACTATG
>NW_007810504.1:0-984 GCF_000696425.1 Galeopterus variegatus | reverse complement strand
ACTCTGTGGGGACAGAAGCTCCTGAAATCAAGACTCTTTTGGACCTCGCCCTATGTACCTCTTCATCTGGCTGTTTGTATTCTTTATGATAAGCTAGTAAATGTAAGTAAAATACCTTCTTGAGTTCTGTGCGCCACTCTAGCAAGTTATAAAACGTTAGGAGAGAGTCATGGAAATCCTCAATTTATAGCCAGTCCATCAGAAGTAAGTACTCAGGTCTGGGACTTGAGACTAGCATCTAAAGTGTGTGTGTGTGTGGGGGGGCAATTTTAGGGGATTGAGCCCTAAAGCTTTGGGATCTGCACTAATTCCAGGTAGTTAATATTAGATTTGGATTGAATTGTTGAATACCTAGTTAGTGCCAGAAGAATCAGAGAATTGGTTGTTGGTGCTGCAAAACATCTAAATAAATAACCTTAAATTTTTTTAAATTTTTAATAAAAAGTATAACGTTAAGTGAAGGGTGGAGTTACTAGAAAGGATAAACATAATAATAGTATATTTTACAGTAGGGTTTTAACATACGCTAATTAAAATTGATTAATCATAGCATATGGATATAAGTACAGAATTTAAAATCCTAAACACTGCCACAAGAAAACAAAATATAAAAATAACCATAACATGAAGTTGTGGGAAAAGTGGTGAGAGATAAAGTTTCAATTGTTTATCTTCCATAGTGGGCATCTAACAGATATTACAAAAAGTTATAAAGCAATTAATAGAAGTATATACTTTAAAGTTATAGTGGTAACTATCAAAAATAACAAAAACTACTTCTTAAAAGTAGTAGCCTCTAGGTAGTTGCATGATCAGAGAGAGTGTTTTTGTTCAATATTTTTACGTCCTGTTATACTTTTTTGCATGTATCACTTCTATAATTTTCAAAACCTTTTTTCAGATTATGTTCTAACTCAGCCAGCCACACAAATGTCTTCTTTGGATATTTATAAAATTATTAACAGCGTATTATGTAGTATAATG
>NW_007810503.1:0-984 GCF_000696425.1 Galeopterus variegatus | reverse complement strand
TTTTTTAAAGGAAAGAACAGAACTGAGTCCACTAAGGCTGGTAAAAAGTGAGGGAAGAGGCATTTAGTGATAAATGGGGAAAGTGGTGCTAGAAATGATTACATTGTATAATGATGAGTGTACTATTTATCCTGATTTGAGTATCACATATCGCACATAGGTGTTGACATTCAATGCTATACCCCACAGATGTGTACAATCGATTGTGTTTCAATAAATAAATAAATAAAATAAATAATCCGACACTGCCCAATCCAAAGATCATAATGAACATCCCTAAAAGGTGAAAACCCAGTTAACATGTGCCCTGCAATGGGATGCAACTGGCAGTAGTTCGAACCAGCTATGAAAAATTATGTTCTAAAAGAAACTAAAATAATGAAGATGAACTTATAAACACTCTTGTTCTGAAAATTAGCTTAAAAGAATTGGTGCAGAAGCAACTTAAATGACACCAGATGAAGAAATAAGCCAAATACAGAACCAGCAGCATTCTATAAATGGTCCATTTTTTACTTCAAAAATTACCTGAACACATACACACATGCTTGCACACACAGAACAGTTACATAATAAAGAAACTTTATTATAACAACCAAATTTGTTTGAATCTTGATTCAAACTAACAGGAAACAAGATGTTTTTGAGACAATTTGGGAAATTTAAACATGGCCTGGGTATTGAATGATTTTAAGAATATATTGGTTTTGTCAGGTGCGCTTTTGTTATAGGTGTTTAATCAATTATTTATTTTATGAATAGTTACACTATTTTCATAAACTATTAGTGAGAGTTCTCTTAGGAAGTGGAATGATAGAGAAATATAAATATACTTAAAATATGATCATGTTTTAAATGACTCAGACTTATAGGATTGGATGTCAGGGAATGATAGTTGCTACAATTGTCCTAATTCGTCAAGTCAAAATGTTTTCCACATAGTTTTGTTTTCCAGGCTGCACACAGGAAGGCTAGGACAACAAA
>NW_007810502.1:0-984 GCF_000696425.1 Galeopterus variegatus | reverse complement strand
TTAAGTAAGCTCCTTTGCTCCCTCCGCCATATGAGGACACAGCAAGAAGGTGCTGTCTTTGCAGCAGAGAGGAAGCCTTCACCAGACACCTGACCTGCTGGCATGTTGATCTGGGACTCCCCAGCCTCCAGAACTGCGAGCAATTAAGTTTTATTGTTTATAAATTTAAAAAAAAAATAGGGTGGCTAGGAAAGCCTCCCTGAGGGGGTAATATTTGAGAAAGACCTGAAGGAAGTCAGGAAGTGGGCCACGTGGAACCCGGGCTAAGAGTTTCAGACAGGAAAGAGCCAGTACGAAGGCCCTGAGGCAGGAGCCGGCCTGATGTGTTTCAGAAAGGGGGAGGCGGCCAATGTGGGTGGATCAGAGCGTGCAAGGGGGAGAGGGAGGGGATGAGGCCAGAGAGGAAATGGGCCAGCTAACACTGAACTTCATGGGCCGCTCACTGTAAGGGCTTTGGCTTTGAGCATGAGTGACAAAAGCCCACTGTAGTGTTCTGAACAGAGCAGTGACACCACCTGACTTGGATTTTAAGGCACCACCCAGCCCAGCAGCGTCAGCAGTCCATTTGTGAGGCCAAGGTGGCTGACGGATTCT
This sequence comes from Galeopterus variegatus, assembly GCF_000696425.1. NCBI lineage: Eukaryota > Metazoa > Chordata > Mammalia > Dermoptera > Cynocephalidae > Galeopterus > Galeopterus variegatus. The sequence goes on along the minus strand of NW_007810502.1, from coordinate 390 downwards.
AGCCTTTGCCGGTGACAAAGGACAACCACACTGAAGTCCAGTCCCTAAATCCAGAAAAAACCCTGGATATCTCGAAAGGGTCTCCCACAAGTGTTCGGAGGGGCTCCCACAATTGTTCAGCAGACCACTGAAGAGCACATGCATGTGAGGCAATTACCCCGGGCTTGGGAAAAGACCACTAGAAAGGATTAAAGGTAACTATGCTCAGTGTTCAAGGAGGGCCAGGAAGAGCACTTGTCCCCACCCCAGGAATGAAAACAATCTCCTAATTCAGGAGGGGTCTGGTAGGACACTCAGAAGAATCTTACCTCAGTAGTGTGGAAAAATTGATCCTACACCATGAGCTGCTGTGCTCCCACCTAGCAGATCTTAAAAGCAAGGATGTAAAGA
>NW_007810501.1:0-984 GCF_000696425.1 Galeopterus variegatus | reverse complement strand
GCACTTTCATGAGGTACTTTTTGATTGAAAAGGGAGAAATGATGTCTTGGCTGCATAAGCAGTTCTCTAAAAGTATTCACAGCCTTGAAGGGGAGCACTTATGACTCAGATGAGACATCCTGTTCATAAACAAAAGATTCATGTAAGTTCTTAAAATTGCTGATGTAGCAATTAGTGCATAGCTTGCTAACTCTGAGTAAGCTGCCTATTGTCAATCAACTGTTAACACAATAGACAGACAAATGCCCTTGGTTCCTCCACCACTTCAGTTAGGAACCAAAAGCTATGTCAAATAGCTCCATTTCAAATTAATCCCTTCTACAACCCTGATTCAGCTCAAAGCAGTAAGATGAGCTGTCTGTCCCATTCCACAGAAATGAAAAGAACTCTTGACAGTGGAGAAGTCATTGGAGTAAGCAAAACTGAATCCATGCTGGGACCTCAAACCACATGGGCTCTAAAAGATTTTTAAAAGGACACAGTTTTTTTCTTGGCATGGATTTTTCTGAATTCCCTCTTTCCCATGGTTATTTGATACTTTGAACCTTGGTTATGGGGCAAGATGACATTATTTACATAAATATAAAGTTGTTTTCCAGCCGGCCTGGAACCATACATACTCTCCAGATCCTGGGAAACCAAGGAAGACATCAATAAAGCTATGCTGATTCCACCCCTCCGGCAGGACCTTAAGATAATAACATGAAGGACAAGAACAGAAAACAGACGGAGCCTTGGCAAGACGTTGTACCTGGCTCCTTGCACATATCCCCCACAGTTCACGTTCCCTTCCCTCCTGCTTTTCATTTCCCATATTCCATTCCCTAGCCCCATCTTTAAGAACCTCTCAGTATATCTGAATCTTTGAGATGGCTTTAGTCTAGCCGATCTCCTCCAGGTTTACTAGAGAGATGGGTTAGCCAAACATCTCTCCTCAGGTCACTGGTATTCCTGAATAAAAGCTGACTTCCATTTTCACCAACA
>NW_007810500.1:0-984 GCF_000696425.1 Galeopterus variegatus | reverse complement strand
GATCAAGATGGAAGTATAGACACTCCCCAGCCTCACCCTCTCCCACAATCAACCAATTTACAACTAATAAACAGCAACAACTGCCAAGCTAGGGCTGCACTGCTAGAGCTCAGGGGAAGAGGAAGAGGGACCCATGGAGTCCCTGAAGGCAGGTGAAGCCACAATGAGAGAAAGAAAGGACCACTCCAATCATTTTGAGCCCTGGCTGCTTCAAGGCTAGCCCTGATGAGCACAAGGAGGAAGAGCTGGCAAAAGCCACAGCTGTGCCTTTTGTGTGAAGTTGCTTGGAGCCTTCAGGGGAGAGGAGGACCTTGGTGTCCTTCAGGCCTGCAAGACCAGTGACAGAGTTCCCATGCACCCACACAATAGCAAGGGACCAGAGACAACTAAAAAAAGGAGACACTCAGGCCGGCCCGGTGGCGCACTGGATAAGTGCGCCGCTTGGGAAGCGCGGCGGCGCTCCCGCCCGAGGGTTCGGATGCCACGTACAGACCGGTTCCCGCTCACTGGTTGAGCGAGGCGCAGGAGAGGAGGACCTTGGTGGCCTTCAGACCTGCAAGACCAGTGACAGAGTTCCCATGCACCCACACAATAGCAAGGGACCAGAGACAACTAAAAAAAGGAGCCACTCAGCGGCCAGTGAGTCATCACAAGGTACTGGCCACAGCCTTTCCCATGGGAAGTGTTTGTAGTGTGGGCAGTTGGGGAGATGGGCCCACCAGGGGACCACTGGGGCACAGCATGGACAGCGGGTCTGAAACAAAGTAAGGCTAGTCTTGTGAACCAAACTGACTCCATTTTCCTTGCAGAGGACACTTTATTACTTTTCCACTCTTCAGTCATGAGACCCCCAGGATAAATGATTACCCCTTGGCCAGTCCTGATAAAATAGACTGAGATGAAAGAAGAAACATATTTACAGGGTTGTGAAACCCCTCCCCAAGGCTTGTTTACCATAACTGTAAAAATTAAGTTATAGATTAA
>NW_007810499.1:0-984 GCF_000696425.1 Galeopterus variegatus | reverse complement strand
CTCCAGAGGTCAGCAGACCCCATTGTTGACAAATAGCACCGTGCACATAGGCAGTGGCAAATGCATACCTGCTGTCCATATAGATGTTGATTCTTTTGCCCTCTCCTAGTTCAAGGACTTTTGTGAGGGCGATGAGTTCTGCTTTCTGGGCGGACATTCTGGCAGGTAAGGCCTGTGCCCATATCAGGTTCTGGCCGTCCACTATAGCAGCTCCTGCCTCTCATACTCCTTTCTCCAGGAAACTGCTGCTGTCAGTAAACCGGGTGGCTTCGGTGTCCTTCAGATGCTGATCTGACAAGTCTTTCTGCCATCTGTGTGCCTCAGCAAGCACTTGTTGACAATCGTGGATAGGCGGGTCAAGGTCAGGGTCCAGCAGCAGTGTGGCTGGATTTAAGCTCACGGCGGAGCAAAAGTAACCCGGTCTGAATTCAGTAACAGAGTCTGATAGTGAGTCATGCGAGCATTTGTGAGCCAGCAGTCGGGGGGCTGGCGGACTACACTCTCTAAAGCATGAGGTGCTGAGATTACTAAATTCTGCCCCATAGTCATTTGTCAGCATCTTACTAGGACAGTAACTGCCGCTACAATCCTTAGACAGGCTGGCCAACCAGCGGCTGCTGGGTCTAGTTTTTTAGACAGATATGCTACAGGCCTTTTACAGGGCTCCAATTTTTTTTTTTCCTTGCAGTACGCACATTGATCCTCTGCCAGGGGTCCCTTCCTGTTGCCCGGTACTGTCTTACTGGGCTCCCTAGTTTCCTTGACTACAGTGGCCAGAATTTTGTGAAAATTTCTTTCTTGGCACCTTTCCCTCTTTATTTCTTTTTTTTTTCTCTGACTCTCTATTGTGATAAACCTTTTCAGCCACCTGTACTAATTCCCTTAATGACTTATCTTGTAACCCTTCAAGCTTCTGCAGTTTTTTCCCTGATGCCTCTACTAGACCAAAATGTAAGACTGGTCAATAAAAGCAACTGTCACAGT
>NW_007810498.1:0-984 GCF_000696425.1 Galeopterus variegatus | reverse complement strand
TTTTGTCTTTTTTCGTGTCCGGCAACAGATCGCAACCCTCAGTGTCGCGCCCGTACCGGACCGGGACCGGCAACGGGATTGCAACCCTCGGTGTTGCTCCTGCACCTCGCTCAGCCAGTGAGCGGGAACCGGTCTGTATGTGGGATCCGAACCCTCGGTGGGAGCATCACCGCGCTCCCAAGCGGAGCACTGTAGCAGTGCGCCACCGGGCCGGCCCCCAGGTCAGCTTTAAAGGAGCCTTTTTCCAATCTTTTATACATACTGTGTCACCAGGTTGGAACTGGTGAGCCCAATTTCCTAAAGGTATGGGAGCTCATTCTAGAACTGTTTTGGTTATCTGCCTGAAGGTCCTAGCCAGTGACTATAAGTGCTGTGGTATTTCCATCTCCCTCAACTGGTGGGGATACCCCTGCAGTTTGGCTATAAGCAGGGGTGGTCTCCCATACATGATTTCAAAAGGGGAATATTCTGTTGGCCCCACCATACACCAGACCCATAGCAAAGCTAAGGGAAGCATATCTATCCAAGGCAGCCCCATCTCCTGGCAAAGCTTGGCTAAAATGGTCTTTCAGGTCTGGTTCATGCATTCTACTTTCCCTGAGCTCTGTGGCCTGTATGCTGTGTGGAGCTTCGTTTGTATTCTCAGCATTTCGGCCAGTCTTTGAATGACCTCTGTAACAAATGCTGGCCCATTGTCTGACCCTATAGTCAGAAGGAGTCCATATCTTGGGACAATTTCCCTTAACAGGGCTTTTGTGACCTCCCAGGCTTGTTTAGAACATGTGGGCAGGGCCTCCATCCATCCAGTGAACGTACATATCATCACTAGCAAATATCTTTAGCTCCTGCAGGACTTTACTTTGGTAAAGTCCACCACCAGGTCCTTGAAGGGCAATGTCCCAACTGGCTGGACCCTGGGGGCCGGCCAAGGCCATTCCTTGGCATTGTTTTGGATGCAGGTCAGGCGTCGGGAACTAACCCAGG
>NW_007810497.1:0-984 GCF_000696425.1 Galeopterus variegatus | reverse complement strand
CCTATGCACTATTCCCTGTACCGTCTCTTCTCTTGCCCTGACAGACCCATTACAGGATGACATGGAATGCCTCTGTGGAGCACAGTCCTCTGCCGGCTCACTGTGAGCAATAACTTAACTTCTCTTGTGTTAAATCACTGCAATATTTATGATTTTCATTGCCATAGCAAACCTAACCTAACCTGACTTGTACACCAGCCATCAAAAATGTCACTGGCCGGCCGGCCCCGTGGCTCACCTGGGAGAGTGCGGCACTGGTGGCACCGAGGCCGCAGGTTCAGATCCTATATAGGGATGGCCGGTGCACTCACTGGCTGAGCGTGGTGCAGACCACACCGTGCAGAGGGTTGCGATCCCCTTACCACTCAAAAAAAAAAAAAAAAAAGTCACTGTAACTTTTCAAACTCAAGTTGCTAAAAGAAAACAAAAACTCTTTTTGAGTTTTTTCTTGCACAGGAATTTCAAAGCATGTAACCAAAAAGACAGCAATGGGGAAGTGGGAAATCTGAACCTGCTCCCCCAGGAGGCCCAGAGAGGCTGGAGGCCAGACCTCTTGAACACAGAGGCTTCGAGAATAGAACTTGTCTTCTTAGTTCCTACCCACCCACCCAAGTTGTTGATTTCAAGTGATGACATTAAAATTCGAGATCGGCTCTCAGAAAGGAGAAACAACTGGTCACAATCTTCTCATGCTGGCCGTTTAGACATCTTTGCCCTTTATGTTGCTTTTCTACCCACCTAATTCACAGTCACTGCCCACTTCTTCAGGATTTCACAGACATGCCTATGGCTTGATGATAAAAAACTAATCACAATTTCATGCATGGGTTTTAAAAACATATCTTTTTTAGAAAACTTTGTCTTATTACAATAGTAATCTTATTACAATAGTAATAAATGCATATTTGTTTTTTTAATATAACAAAATGAAGAACAGTTTTAAAAACTCAAAATCTCACCCATCCGGGGGTAATCATTATTAAT
>NW_007810496.1:0-984 GCF_000696425.1 Galeopterus variegatus | reverse complement strand
AAAAACCTGATAACTCAATTAAAAAGTGGTCAAAGGAGCTAAATAGACATTTTTCTAAGGAGTATATAAAAATGGACAATAGGCATTAAAAAATGTTCAACATCACTAATCATCAGGGAAATGCAAACCAAAAACACAATGAAATATCACCTCACCCCAGTCAGACTGGCTATAATCAAAAAGACAGAAAATAACAAATGCTGGTGAGGATGTGGAGAGAAGGGAATGCTCCTACACTGTTGTTGATGGGACTGTAAATTAGTATAACCACTACGGAAAACAGTGTGGAAACTTCTCAAACAACTGTTGATAGATTATCCATATGATCTAGCAACCCCACTTCTAGGTATGTACCTAAAGGAATGGAAACCATCATGTCAAAGGGATGCCTGCACTGCTATGTTCATCACAGCTCTATTTACAATAGCTGAGATATGGAACCAACTTAAATGTCCATCAATGGATGACTGGATAAGGAAAATGAAGTACATATACATCATGGAATACTGTTCTGCCATAAAAAATAATGAAATTCTGTCATTTGCAGCAACGCTGGTGAACTTGGAGAAAATTACAGTGAGTGAAATAAGCCAGGCACAGAGGGAAAAATAATGCCTGTCCTCACTTATAAGTGGTAGCTAAGAGAGAAAGAAGGAAGGAAAGAAAGACCACAGTGATGTATTGGACTTGTAGAGGGAGAGAGCACACCTAGGGTAGTAGGGCAGGGGGACAGGAGGGAGGGAAAGGGAGGCCGGGGACTAACTGGGTGTGGAACATGGGGAATAATCTCAATGTGAGGTAACAGGCATGCTGATAGTATTGATCTGACCATCACATCTTGGGCACAAGTGATAACAGTCACCTTTGTATGCCATGAATATGCATAACAAACAAAACTTTTTAAAAAAGAAAAATATTTTCCATTCCATTTTTATGAATGCCATCTTGCTTTTGAGTAGATATTTTTCTTTTATTCTTGCCCTT
>NW_007810495.1:0-984 GCF_000696425.1 Galeopterus variegatus | reverse complement strand
GCATTGCTCTTGACTGGTGTTCTGAAGAGGCATCTTGTGGGAAATGCTGCTGTAGACAAGGCTGAGCATTTCATAACTTGGAAGAGGAGTAGTGATGTTCCTCCTAACCAAAACACACAGGCAGCATTTGTTCCTATCCATGCCTACTTCTGTGCCTTCAGAAAAGGCAAAGCCAATTTGCATCTGTCATTTGGAGAATTGGACAGCTATACCTTTGTCAGATCCACGTCCCTTGCAAACCCTTATTCTAAAGAAAAGGAAAATTCCCATGCCTGCCTTGTGTTTACTCCAAAGAGCTAACTCCCCCAGGTTACCCAGAGGAACAGGCTCATTCCAGTGATGCTAAGACTCAGGTTTATATTTTCTCCCTACCTTCTTTCAGTTACAGCCCTGTATCTACATTAGAACTGAGATCTCTGCTCATTTCTGGACCATTTGCTTCGAGTGATTTGATTTTACCTAGGACCAAAGGTTTATACCTTTAACAGCTTGTGGAGCAATGGGGTTTTCAATAAATTGATTTCAGATCCAAATTGTTCATGATGTCACATTATGTAGACGTGACTTGGGCCAGGAGAAAGGCTCTGATCTCTATCAGTTGCAGACACTGTGGCGTTGACAGTGGTTGGAACAGTCTTGCTTTGTCTGAGTAGGAATGCAACCTCTGTGAGCTGACTGTGTTGATAGGGAAGACTTGAGAGCATTGTCCTTTTGTCGAAGCAAATATGTGGACGTGCTTAGAAAATTGGCTCTTATCTGACTCACAGACACAGGGCTGATCAGCTCTGACACTAGGTTACCAAAAACTGCAACTGCTTATGCACATTGTCACTACTTCAGCCAGATCTTGGTGAAGCAGGCAGGCCAAATTGACTATTTTTAACTTTCTCACCCTGTTTGATTTTTAGAGCTCATTTTTAAATGAATCCCTCTGTTAATTTTCCTAAGAAAAGCATTTTTTTTTTTTTTTTTTTTTTTTTTTTT
>NW_007810494.1:0-984 GCF_000696425.1 Galeopterus variegatus | reverse complement strand
TGCAGAAGCTTTTTAGTTTGATATAATCCCATTTGTTTATTTTTCCTTTGGTTGCCAGTGCCTTGTGGGTCATATTCATGAAGTCTGTGTCCAGTCCTACTTCCTAAAATGTTTCTCCTATGTTTACTTTAAGAAGTTTTATTGTATCAGGGTGTATATTTAATTCTTTAATCCATTTTGAGTTGACTTTAGTATATAGTGAAAGGTATGGGTCTAGTTTCATCCTCCTGCATATTGATATCCAGTTCTCCAAGCACCATTTGCTGAAGAGGCAGTCTCTTCCCCAGTGTATAGGCTTGGTGTCTTTGTGAAAGATCAGATGTCTGTAGTTGTGTGGGTTGATTTCTGGATTCTCTATTCTATTCCATGATCAGTGTATCCGTTTTTATACCAATACCATGCTGTTTTAGTTATTATAGCTTTGTAGTATAGTTTAAAGTCAGGTAGTGTTATGCCTCCAGCTTTATTTTTTTTTTGCTTAGAATTGCTTTGCCTATGTGTGGTCTTTTGTTATTCCATATAAATGTCTGGATAGTTTTTTCTATTTCTGAGAAAAATGGCATTGGAATTTTGATGGGGATTGCATTGAATTTGTATATCCCTTTGGGTAGTATGGACATTTTCACAATGTTGATTCTTCCAATCCAAGAGCATGGGATATCTTTCCATCTTCTTGTGTCCTCTTTAATTTCTCTCAGCAGTGGTTTGTAGTTCTCATCATAGAGATTTTTCACATCCTTGGTTAACTCTATTCCCAAGTACTTTATTTTTTTGGTGGCTATTGTAAATGGGCAAGCTTTCTTGATTTCCCTTTCTTCATGTTTGCTATTGGAGAATAGAAATGCTATTGATTTTTTTTGTGTTGATTTTGTATCCCGTTACTTTGCTGAAATCATTTATCAACTCCAAGAGTTTTTTTGTATAGGCTGTAGGCTGTTCGATATATAGGATCATGTCATCTGCAAACAGGGACAGTTTGACTTC
>NW_007810493.1:0-984 GCF_000696425.1 Galeopterus variegatus | reverse complement strand
GATTTTTAAATGGTGAAAAAAATTCAAAGAGCATTTTGTAACATGTGCAAATGGTATGAAACTCAACTTTCAATGTCCATAAATAAAGGTTTATTAGAACTTGGCTACGCCCATACATTTACATATCGCCTATGGCTATTTTTGCACTATAAGGTCAGAGTTGAATAGTCCCAACAGAGACTGCATGACCCACAGAAGCCTAAAATATTCACTATCTGGTCCTTTACAAAAAAGTTTGCTGACTCCTGGGCTAGGGTTAGTGAACAAATGAATATCTGGAATAAGGAGTTTTCTTTTGAAGACAAAAATATTCTAAATGACTTCTGCACCACTGATTTCCTCAGATATTGATATTAAAAATGTCTTCTTGCAACCAGGGACAAATAGATAATTGAAGAAGAGGCAAGAGAATTTAGTTTTTCTCAAGACACAGAGTTGTCTATGCCTTTTAAAAGACTTACACACACAGAATCCATTTCTCTTAAATATAAAGGGATAATTTATCAAAAAGATGTTTGAAAGTAGCAAGTGTGGACGACACTGGGCTGGACACTGCAGTGAGCTGCTCTGTTATCCATGGGCTGCCCTCCAAGCTGTGGGGTAAAAACCCTGCCCTCACCATCAAAACCAGTCTTCTATGACCTTTCAAATATAGCACACAGCGTGAGAGCAAGCACGTGAGTGTGTGCCATGTCTTCAGAATTTCAGAACTGTTTGACAAACACGTTTGTTTTCTATAGGCCAAAGTCCCCCAAACTAACACGTGAGGACTGAACCACCTTAAGAGCAGTTTGTCAGAAAAGGCCTGTACAGGGCTAGTACAAAGAACCCTGTCTGGAAAATCCCTCGCAGATGCAAGTTTTTGTTTTCACGGGGAGGATAAGCATTCAAATGCTGGTGCTACTGTATCTGGTTATAACGGAAGCAACTGCAAGTCCAAATTGCATGAAGAAATCAAACTCTAGAAATTCTTTTAATGTCAGA
>NW_007810492.1:0-984 GCF_000696425.1 Galeopterus variegatus | reverse complement strand
CTCAAATGGATTTCTGTGGGAAGGAGGCTTTCACTCACTCAGCCCCAGAATGTGCTTCTTACCTAATTCCTATTCCCACCCTCATAATAAATTGTGACCATCATGATCTCCTTACAAGCCCATTCTTAAGTATGACAGTGGTTACTTTATTGCAACCAGAGAATTGACTAGAGACACACTTTTGAGCACTTAGTATATGCTAGACACTGTGTATTGTGTCTCATTTAATATTTATGATAGCTCTATGATTATTCCAAGTTACAGATAAAGAAACTAAAGTTCAGAGAAGTTAAGTAACTTTCCTAAGGTCACACAGCTCCTAAGTGACTAATCCAGGACCAATCTCAGAATTTCAGCTTTTACTCTCTATGTGTAGGCCCTCTCTCATGTTTCAGCTTTTACCCTCTAAGTGTAGGCCCTAACTCATAGGACAGATGCAAGAGCCAGCTTTCTTTCTAGGTTTCTCCTGCCAAGTGCATCTGGTCTTTTTGGAGACTTACCCCAGCCCTCAGCACTTTCATCCTTGGAACTGAACTACTTCCCTCCCTTAATGCCATATCCCTCCAGTGGCCCTCCTCTGCCTCTCCAACCCTGCACAAACATCTTAGGGTTGGCTCTCTTTCTGCCTCCACCCCTTAACTCCTCAACCCCTCCTGCACTGACTTTCACTCCACCTTTCCAACATAAGGGCTCTTTTCTACGGTCACCAGGCTTCCATGTTTTAAACCCAATGGGCAGTGTATCTTCTGGTCTGACTTCTCAGAAGCATTTGACTCTTTGGCCCACTTCATCCTTCCCGGTGCACCTTCTTCCCTGTCTGGTGACATGCCCTTTGCAGGTTTTCCTCCTGAATCTTTGGCTGCACCGTTCCAGATTCACTGGTGTTGGGGCTGCACAAAGCCAAGTCCTCTAGCTGACCTCAAACATGCCTGGCCTTCATTTTCTATCCACATGTGGATTAGCTACAAATGTGCATCTCCTACC
>NW_007810491.1:0-984 GCF_000696425.1 Galeopterus variegatus | reverse complement strand
TAGTAGCAGGGTCACCAGTATACTTCTGTACCAATGTGTTATGTACAAAAAGAGACAGATGGGTGAGTGGTGAGGATGAATATAACCCCCCAGGGTCCAGGAAAAGAGAGAAGTGCACACATTCAACTTTTGAATGCTGCCCCAGAGTATATGGGGTAGCAAGTTAGCCCTGTCAGTAAACTAGTAACGCATTCACGCTTCTGGAAGGTCTACCTGGGGGGATGTTTTTACAGTGAACTAAGTTTTGTGGGTCCTTTAGAATTTCCATTATGGAGAAGTGCCTTCCTCTCTTACTGATTTTGCTCTCGTTTTCTCTCTTCCTGGATTCTGGGGGACTGTATTCAGTCTTTACCTCTCTGAAGGTAGATTCATTTATCTCATTTACGATTGTTGAAATTCATAAGCACCGTGGTTCAACTCTTGAAATGACTACTTGTTATGAAGTGATGGCAGATATGTCATGTTGACTGCCAAAATACCCTGCAAGGGTGAGAACAAAATGGCCCATGTCTCATTAGGAGGTGACTTTAATGATGACAGATGAATAGGCAGGGAGCGGGGCAGTGCTGGGAGTCGGTGGCAGCATGCTTAGAGTGCTGTGTGCTTTCTTGTTTCCCCTGCAGATTAATTGGCACAGCGACCATAGCCCTGAAGGACCTGTTCGGTGACCAGAGCAGATCTCTGCCCTACAGACTGATCTCCCTGCTAAATGAGAGGGGGCAGGACACTGGGGTAAGCATTTTCCTTCTTGTTGAATGGCTTCAAAGTGAAACAGTTAAGTGAAAGTTCATTAAGAAAAGAGTATGAATGGGCCGACCTGGTAGCTCACTCAGGAGAGTGCAGCGCTCCGACGCTCTGGCCGCGGGTTCGGATCCTATATAGGGATGGCCGGTGCACTCACTGCCTGAGGGCGGTGTGGATGACACCAAGCCAAGGGTTGCGATCCCGTTACCGGTCACACAAAAAAAAAAAAAAAAAAAAAAA
>NW_007810490.1:0-984 GCF_000696425.1 Galeopterus variegatus | reverse complement strand
AGTATACTCTCAGATTAGGCTTTCAGTTAGCTCACATACTAAGTTAGGTTGCAGTTTGTTATATAAGGACTCAAAGTTCAGAGGCATCCTACGGCCAAATTTAGTTTAATGTACTTGTCATCACTTTGCTAGCAGCACACTTGCTGATCCTGGCCAGATCACTGCTCTGTGGACACAGCTGGCCTTAGACAGTGACTGCCGAAGGGGAGTGGATACCACTGTCTTCCAGTCTGCTCCACCCTATGTGTAGTTCCAGGCCTTTCCTTTGTTCCTAACTGCACAGCTGAGATAAGGCAGTGACTTTCAGTGCAGCTTCACTAGGAGGTCTGAATAATGGAAGCTGTGTCTTTTTACCCACTGGACACTCAGAACAGCACCTAAGATGTGTTTAGATCCACCGGACATATTTGAGAAACATAGTAGTGTCTGGCTCTACATCTACAGCAAGACAATTGCAATATATTTCCCAAAGTTTGGATTATTTTGATGAACAACTAAACAAACTTATTAATGGTGTGAACCCCCCAAACTTTGTGAATACCATGTAAAACCATAGCCACATAACTCTGATTGACATAGGCAGAGAAGTGAGGGGAGGGGGCCCTATCTGTACATTTACAGAGCAATATTCTAAAAGACAGAGTGCTGTGTTAACCTTTTGAAAGTTGGCGGCTGATCTACCTTTAAAGAGTTTTCAGATCTTGCTTTTTTGGCACTGTTGAAAAGCCTTTAAACATTTTCAAAGGGAGAGAAAGTGCATTGACATTATTATCACATCAATTAAAAAATATTCTGTCAAAGCAAAGCCTTTAAGCGATTCTCCTTCACTGATGCTCTTAACAGATTAAAAGGTTACATTAAACCTTATTAATTTTGTATCCTTAGGCTTGTCTAAGGGAAGCACCCCAAAATGCAGCTCTGTCAATATTCCCTCCTACACTCCTGTGCCCACTTGACCTGGCATAAGAATTACACAAGATATTT
>NW_007810489.1:0-984 GCF_000696425.1 Galeopterus variegatus | reverse complement strand
TCAGTGGTATGGGATTAGCCTGTTCTTCAATGTCAGAGTCCCAAGAGAGACTTCTGGAAAATTTTTCCAGCATAGGTGATGGATTCTCCCTATTGCTTTGCTCTGGGGATTAACTCTTTCATTATCCATTCTGCATTTCATGCTGTTGGTTTAACTGTGTGGATCAGATGCTGATGAAACGAGGTACAAAGTCCTAGAAAATTTTATTCTTAATGTAAAATGCCAAGAATAGTTAGTTTTTCCTCTCTTAAGCTTTATTAAGGTTTAATAATATACAGAATATTGCACAGATTGAATGTAGACATTTTGATACATTTGAATAATCAAGGTACAAAACATATCCAACATATCCATAACCTCTAAAAAATTCTTTGCATTCTTCTGGGGTTTTTCTTGTCTTTGCTTTAATTTTTCTTTTTCTTTCTTTCTATCTTTCTTTCTTTCTTTCTTTTTTTTTTTTTGAGTAAGAACATTTACCATGACATCTGTCCTATTAAAATATTTTAAAGTGCACATAGTACTATGTTGTTAACTATTGGTAGTATGTTGAAAAGTAGATCTCCAGAACTTAATCATCTTACATAACTGTAACTTTATACACATTGATCAACAGTTCACCATTTTCTCCTCCTTCCAGCCCTTGATAACCACCATTCTATTTTCTGCTTCTATAAGTTTGACTATTTTGGATACCTCATATAACTAGAATGATGCAGTATTTGTCTTTCTGTGACCGAGTTATTTCACCTAGCATAACGTTCTCTAGCTTTATTCATGTTGTTGTAAATGGTAGGATGTCCTTCTTTTTTAAGGCTAAGTAATATTCTATTCTATGTATACACCACATTTGCTTTTTCTATTCTTTCATCCACCAGTGGACATTTGGGTTATTTTCTTATCTTGACTATTGTGAATAATGCTAAAATAAACAAAGGGGTGCAGATAATTCTTTGAAATCCTGATTTCAATTCTTTTGAATGTAAC
>NW_007810488.1:0-984 GCF_000696425.1 Galeopterus variegatus | reverse complement strand
AAAATAATTTTATGGTGGAGGAACTTGACAAACATCACTTCAGCCTGCAGATCAAGGTTAAGATCAACAGTGATAAGTCATGTCAATAGTAAGTAGCCTTGATATTGAGGTGAAAGTAGCACCTTACCTCTATGATCTCTCCAAAACCCGTAACTTCAGTCTGATCATGAGAAAAACGTGAGACAAATTCCATTATGGGTTGTTCTACAAAGTATCTAACCAGTACTACTCAAAACCTTCAAGGTCATCAAGAACAAGGAAAGTCTGTCAGAACGAAGAGAAGCCTGAGGAGACATGACGATGATATTCATTGTGTTATCCAAGGTAGAGTCCTGGAGCTGAAAAAGGGCATTAGTTAAAAACTAAGTAAATGTGAATAAAATAAGGATTTTAGTTAATGATAACATATCAACATTAGTTCATTAATTGTAGTAAATGAGCCATTTCAATGTAAGATGTTAACGACAGGAGAAACTGGGTTCAGGGTATACAGGAACACACTATACCATCTTTGCAATTTTTCTGTAAGCCTGAAGCTGTTCGAAAAATAAAGTCTATTAAAACTAAAACACACAGCATCCAGATGTAAGCAGTTAAACAGACACACCAAAAGGGCTATTTTGGCTCTTATTTACATTTGATTAAATGAACTTTGCTTCTGTCTTATTTTACAATTCTCACTTTGTAGCTAGTGAATGTGAAAACTCCTTTAGATCTTCCCTTGCCTCATCTAACATCATTGAACAAATCTGTTTTTATTTTTTTTTTTTTATTTTTGCAAAAGAAAGGTGTGGGTTTGAACAAGGGAAAGTCTTCAGAATGTAGGACTGGGCAGTATTTTATGAATAAGACCTCAAAAGCACAAGCAGCAAAAGAAAACATAAGCAAATGACAAATGATATGATATAAAACTAAAAAGCTCTTGTGCAGCAAAGGCAACAATCAGCAGAATGCAAAGACAACTTTCAGAAATGGAGAAAATAC
>NW_007810487.1:0-984 GCF_000696425.1 Galeopterus variegatus | reverse complement strand
CAGGGATTGGAACACCACCGTGCCTTGCCCTTTTGAAAGAGAAAAATGGAAACTCCTACATGCATCAAGCAAGGCTTTAGTGAAACCGCAGTGAAAAGCATCATGGCCTTTTGCCTGTTCCTGGCCTGTAAGAACCAACAAGACAAATTCCTGCTGGAGGTGAGGACGAGGAAGAATGCACTCTCTGCATATGTATGAATGTACATTAACTTGGTTGTCAGGAAGTGAACAGTATCTAACCCAGCCTTGGGCCCTTTTGGCCTCTGCTGCTAGAAATCACAGCATCAACTTTAGAACCCAATTAAATTAATCTCATTATTTTTACTGTCTGCTAACAGCCTTTTCCTTGGCTTCTATTTAGAGCAGGGTTTAGCAACTGTTGTTGTACATCAGAATCACCTGGGGCACTTTTTAAAAACACAGATGCCCAGGCCCCCATCTAGTGTGGGACCCAGATTTTTACAGGTGATACCACTGTGCAGCCAGGGTTGAGAACAACTGCTCTAAAAGGCCTCTGTGGCATTTATCCTTTTTCTTATTTGAAGCTGATTTAACGTAGTAAACATATAGAGTTCAATCTTAGAAAATACAGTACAGTATAAATATTAATCCCAATAACACTGGGGACAGCTAAGGCTGCATTTACCCCAACCGTAGAGCTAGGAGTGGGACACTAACTGCACCACTTATTCGCCGCTTGGCCTTGGATAAGTGGTTTAGGCTCATGGTGCCTCAGTCTGCTCACCTGTGAGATGGGAATAATAATTCCTTCTCTGGTGATGCTTGAGTAGGATTTAGGACAGTGTCTGTCATAAAGTTAGTATGTAAATGACAGGTTCTGTTTTATGCAAACATTACAAAATTTTCTCTTCATGGGCTATACTTCAACATAGTGTACAGCTCGATGGATTTTAACCAAGTGAGCACACCTCTATAACCAGCACCCAGATTAAGAAACAGAACAGGAGTTGCCCTCTGCTAGCA
>NW_007810486.1:0-984 GCF_000696425.1 Galeopterus variegatus | reverse complement strand
ACCTCCCAGGCATCGTCTTGGAGAGATGTCTCCTGTCAGTCAAGAGCAATTCTCTGGAGAATAGTATATGTGGGAGCCATTAGCAGCCACCATCTGCAGCAGCCAGGGGACAAGCGCCCCTGGCAGGCTAAAGAAAACCTGGGTGGAACACCATCAGCATTCATTATGATATATAAATATTATATATTATAACATTTATATTATAATATAGTGGTGTTTTATTCCAGTAGCCCATTCTGAAGATCGTTGGCCTACAGCAGGGCTTCTCAACCTTGACACTGTTGACATTTTTGGCCAGGTAATTCTTTGCTGTTGTGTTCTGTCTTGTCTATTGTAGGATATTTAGGATCATCCCTGGCTTCTACCCACTAGGTTCCCGCTGGTAACGACCCCCATCCTTCCACCATGACAACAAAATGGCCATAACTCTAGTGTGGAGGAAATAAACATCCTATCAACTAAGAGAATTCTCCACATCAATATGGAAAGAAAGAAAACTGGTTTATTAAATAAGCACAGTCTACGTGCATGTAGGTAGCCTGTTTTTTTAAAACAACAAGAAAAAACAAACTACAAAGCCAATAAAATACCACACAAGTTATACAGCAAGGCAGGTGCCATCTTCCCTTGAAAATTAAGACAGCTTGTTAATTATCGTCCTCTGAAAGAATAATAATTTATTTTCCCGAAAGACATCTTGAATCTCTGTGAAAGACAGTTACATCTTGAGATGGGCTCCCATACTGATTGCATAAGTTTGTTTTTACATTTCAAAGAGTTAAGGGCCTGTGACACCGGAGACATCTCTGTACTGTAGAATAGGTTTTTCCAGTTCCTGGAGAGATTTATCTACAGTCCAACGGTTAGAAAAAGTCCACCGTGTCTTCAAGGAGAGTCTTCAAAGAGGGGAAGAGGAGGCCACCGCTTCCTTTCCCTTTATAAGCAAAGACATTCATTTTTAAAAATGTTCCTTTGCACCAGATA
>NW_007810485.1:0-984 GCF_000696425.1 Galeopterus variegatus | reverse complement strand
GATAAATTTACCCCTTAATACTGCTTTTATATTTTCCCACAGGTTTTGGATATGATGTATCATTGTTTTCATTAGTTTCAAGAAATTTTTTGATTTCCAGTGTAATTTCTTCTTGGACCCATATGTCATTAAGTAGAATGCTGTTTATTTTCCATGGGTTTGTATAGTTTCCAGAATTTCATTTGTTATTGATTTCTAATTTTAATCCATTGTGGTCTGAAAAAATACATGGTATAATTCGAAATTTTTTGAATTTGTTAAGATTTGATTAGTGACCTAACATGTGATCTATCCTGGAGAATGATCCATGTGCTGATGAGAAGAATGAATATTCTGTGGTTGTTGGATCGAATGTTCTGTACATATCTGCCAAGTCCAATTGGTCTAGAGTATTGTTTAGATCTTGTGTTTGTCTGCTGATTCTTTGTCTAGATGATCTGTCCAATAATGATAGTGGGGTGTTCAGGTCCCCTGCTATTATGGTAGTAATGTCTATTTTCTTCTTAAGTCTAACAGAGTTTGCTTTATAAATCTGGCTGCTCCAACATTGGGTGTGTATTATTTGTGACTGTTATGTCTTCTTGATGGATGAACTCTTTCATAATTATGTAGTGACCCTCATTACCTCTTTATATGGTTTTTAGTTTAAAGTCTGTTTTATCAGATACAAGAATAGCTACTCTAGTTCATTTTTCATTTCTGTTTGCATGGTACAACTTTTTCCATACTTTCACTCTTAGTCTATGTGATTCTTTATAGGCGAGGTGAGTGTCTTGAAGGCAACATATAGTTGGGACCTCCTTTTTAATCCAGTCAGCCAGCCTGTGTCTTTTGACTGGGGAATTTAATCCCTTTACATTAAGAGTTGTTATTGAAAAGTGTTGATTTAATCCTAGCATTTTATTTTATTTTATTTTATTTTATTTTTTATTTATTTATTTTTTGTCTTTTT
Source organism: Galeopterus variegatus (assembly GCF_000696425.1). Taxonomy (NCBI): domain Eukaryota; kingdom Metazoa; phylum Chordata; class Mammalia; order Dermoptera; family Cynocephalidae; genus Galeopterus; species Galeopterus variegatus. The sequence continues at coordinate 32 of NW_007810485.1, read as the reverse complement.
CCGTGTCCGGCAATGGATCGCAACCCTCAGTG
>NW_007810484.1:0-984 GCF_000696425.1 Galeopterus variegatus | reverse complement strand
TCTGCAACCTGCAGAAATATATTTTGGTTCTGATTTCCAGCAAGTTTCTCACTGCAGCTACAATTAAAAAAAAAAGAGATTATTTTAGGGCTGCTCTGAAATCTCTTTGGTTTTCTGACCATGACTTAAACTGAGCTTTCATATCTCTGAGTTTGCCATTTTTTCCATAAGCTCTCTAGTGCAGTAAAAAAGAGAACTCTCACCCACAGTGCTGTGGTCATACGGTAAAGCCACCATAACAGGCAAGCGAAGCAGGTGCTGCATCGTGATCAACAGCAGGTGATTCTTTAATTGGCATGTCATGCATTTAGCACTCTCTGATTGCCCGATGCTTCTGAGCTCCGCATTGCATTTAAAGCCAATCATATGAACAAACCAATTCCAGAACCCATCTTTGAGGTTATATTTCCTGGGCTGGAACTATTTCTGGTACTATATGCTATAACAGCCAAGATTCAATCAAGGAAACCAAATCTACACAGGCCTTCAACAGATGGAATTTAATATAGGGAATTGGTTACACAGGTATTAGAGAGTTGAAAGAGCAAAAGGAAAACACTGTAGCAAGCCATAAACAATAACTGGAGAAAACAAAATAATGCTCCTAGAGGTGGGGCAACAACAAGGAAAAGTCTGGGATTATGAGCTCTTTGGAGCACTGAGGAGGAGCCTAAGGAGCTGGTGGTCAAAACTGGGGATGGAGACTGCTCCACCTGTTACTGCTGCCTTCCAGGGAGCACCACCTCCTGTCCCTCTGCCTCCCCTCCTTTCACCCCCCAGAATAGAAAACATCATTTGCCAACCTGATTCCTGGACTTTTTCTGTGTGTAGAACATGTTTGCACTTTAGAGAGGAGGGCAGAACGGTAGAAGCAAGGAGGTAAAATTCACTCTCCAAAGAGAGGAAAGACAAGAGCTCAGAGAATTGAGGCAATTCAGGGGTTGGAAGATGAGGATAAAGGAGTGAAAGAGTTTTGAGGGCAAA
>NW_007810483.1:5789-6211 GCF_000696425.1 Galeopterus variegatus | reverse complement strand
AAGTCTGAGTTTCAGGATTCACCAGATCATGATGACTGTCTTTCTGTACTTGCCATAAGGTAACAGGGAAAATGGCACGCATAGATAAGTGGAACTAGTCATATTGAGAAAGGCAGCTGAGCCTGACTTGGCAAGGTCCAGCAGAAGAAGCAACCTAACTGCTTAAGGCTAAGGGCAACATCTATTTGCTGGTTCTTTAGTTTATTGTTTCTTTCTTCTAAATTTTTGAGATGAGGCTATTCAAGAAGGATGGGTATGCCTAAGTCAACAAAAAGGTTTGGAATGTTGAATATATTCTATAAAGCAACATGTTTACATCAGTCCATTGTAGTTAGAAAAAAAATATGGTGGACACTGCTGTAGATAATGTTCATAAAGGAAGTTTCTGAAACCGAATGAAATTCTAAACTTTCAACCAAATC
>NW_007810483.1:0-984 GCF_000696425.1 Galeopterus variegatus | reverse complement strand
TGATGGAGGAGTAATTTTTAGCACAAGCTAGAAAGACAACCTTTTCCCCCCACTACCCACCCAGTATCAGGAGCTCAGGGACAGCCAGGTGGTATCAGAGACCTGAGCCTGGAGTGGAGACAGCACCCTTGGTGCTGGGCCTCCTAGAGCTCAGCATCTCTGTGGGGGTTCCCTAAGTGCATTGTGAGAGTATTTATAGAACTGAGGGCTGGAGGGAGTCATCTCTTACAAAATTTGGCCTAAGGGTAGGATCTAAGATTTAAGTGTCAAGACTACATGTGGTTTCAGGATAGGAATCCACATAGTGAAACAATTTCTGCCACCAATCCAACTCCCATTTTGATAGAACTAGGAGAATGGGACATTCTAAAAGACGAGGGGAAAATGGTTCCTCTCAATCCTTTCTTACCCTCCTGTTACTGTAGTCAAATTATCACAGTGAGAATTGCTCATAGTTTCACAACTTCAAATGAATGCAGACTTCTTATAAAACAAGTGAGGTTTTATATCATTCTGTGTAAGATCATAGAAGCTTTATACCAACACATCGGAAACAAGTTTCACTCTTTCCCAATATTTTGTACAGCAGCAATAGTCCCAAAGAACCACATGAACCCATATACTCAGTTTTACAAATCAAGAAGAAAATATGTCATGAGTAACTATCATATATAGAACACCTTGTTATTTGGCAAGCAGCAACTTGACAAAACTACAGCATCTACTCAGTCAAGAACTTGGTGTAACACCACTCAAGTTAAAAATTAATTCCAATTTGATCTACACTAATACGCATTGCTAATTATTTACACGTTAGTTGATACTAAGCAGATAAAAACCTCTAACTCCAACTAGAAGGGTCATCTCAAAATGGTGAGTTTACCAGATGTTTAAAATAACTGTGGGCTTTTCCAGCCAGCATTAAGTCTGAGTTTCAGGATTCACCAGATCATGATGACTGTCTTTCTGTACTTGCCATAAGGT
>NW_007810482.1:0-984 GCF_000696425.1 Galeopterus variegatus | reverse complement strand
GGTGATATCTAGTTCCTAACACTGACCCACTGGCTTAGTGCAGCACAGGGCACATGGTAGCTCCTCAGTGCATATATATTTATTTCTCACCTCCAGACTCTGCCCGTTGTTGGTAAATGCCTCATGATCTATCAGGACTAGCTCCTGTGTTCCCACATTTGACTGTCTGGTTCTTATCAGACTGTTACGTACCTGCCACTGTGAGTCCACAGAAAACTGTACATACCCTCAATAACAGAATATTGAACTAAAGTGTCTGTTTCTCAATGGCAGTTGCAATGTCATTCAACTTTACATACACATGGCCAAGTGCAGTGCCTGAAATAAAGTACTGCCTAATAAAACGTTGGCCATTTAAAATGTAGCAAACTAGTGTTGTAGCTGAAGAAGGAGACCTTAAATTCACTTAAAATGATAACAGTTTTATTAGGATTTTAAATTTTCTGGATATGTATCAGTAGTATATCTGAATCTCTTTAGAAATGACGTTTTTCATCATTAGAGTCTGGTTCAATTGGCTGGAAGATACGGCTCTCTGGAATGCAGGAAGAAATAATAAATATAATTCAAATAAAAATATTCTGGGTAGTTTATCTGTGGCAAGGTAATCCAGAGTATAATATTTGGAAAGATATGAGAAAAGCAAAAATGATGAGAAGTCTGTTCAAGATGATACAGCAATGATATAATCCTTCAATGTGAAATAGTGGCAGAAGAGGCCTTCAGTATCGATGCTGAGTGCAAAGGATCATATGGAAGTTTCAGAGTGATGTCAGAAATCTGGGAAAATTGCAGCAGAGTCAAATGAATTTTGCTACTTCTCTGAATCAATCTCTCTCTTTCTCTCTCCCCGTCCCCCTGTTTATCTCTGTCTCTTGTGTCTCTTGTTACAGATATTTTTTAACTATTAAGAACACATAAACATAGGACAAGAAAATGGACTGCAGCTAATCCAAATTGATCATGTAAACCACATCACTTCCC
>NW_007810481.1:0-984 GCF_000696425.1 Galeopterus variegatus | reverse complement strand
ATATGTACTCACAATCAAATCCACTCATCTACCAAAACAGTGCCTGTTGGTTTTGCTCTGTCTTCTAGCTCTGGTCTTCTTGCAGACATATCTCCCATTAAGGCCTCTATAATTGATTCTCCAAATTGGTTAGTTTTCTCTGAGATATATATATATAAAATGCATATATGCATGTACGTGTGTATATATGTATAAATGTATGTATTTTTGTGTCTATATATGACATTGTCTTCAAAAGGTTTACAGAAGGACTGCTATTGCCCTTTAATTCTATTTTTCCATGAAATTTTTAAAGTACCCTAGTGCGTTTTTGTGCATGTGTATGTGTATACATACATATGCCTACATACATACACATATATGTACAGAGTGCAGCCCTGCAGTTCTTGTTTAGCACTATTGAAATTAGAATTAAATAATCATTTGTATAATTTTTTATGTATTTGAATCCCATCTTCTTCACTCGATTGTATCTCTGTGAGGGTTAGGGGCTGGGGCCATGCTTCATTTATGCTATATCCAGGCATCCAGCACAGAAGCAGGTTACACGAAGCCTTAGTAGATTTCCAGGGCCTAGGGAAGAATGCTGATTCTACCAGCACCACTGCGTCTGATCCACTTTTCCAGGTATTGCTTTGCTTGCTGATGTTTCCTCACCACCTGGCAACCTGCTACTACCCCAGAGAACAATATTGCTGATATCCTGAGGCTTCAAAGTGCCAAATTGATGCTTTGTTCTCAGGAGTCCTCCAGGCTCTGAAGCAATTAATTCTGCTTTCCTCTCAGAAGTGAAAAGAATGCCTCTCAACTCCTTTTAAATTACATTTTATACACTGAATTTCTTTTAGTGAAAATACCTTTTTCAGTCCTTGCTTCAACACAGTTCTACCTTGGACTCAGATCTGAACGCTTCGGAGAGTGTGTGTTTATGTGCACAAGTGTGCATGCGTGCAGGGGAGTGCTCTCCATGTAAGGGTAGCACTG
>NW_007810480.1:0-984 GCF_000696425.1 Galeopterus variegatus | reverse complement strand
AGCAAATATTGGTAATTAAAGTAGTTTTTAATTCCACTATCTAGAAAAATCTTAGATTTTGGCACATTAACTGATTATTGTACATTTTGGTATTTAAGCAGGTTCCCTTTGTATTTTTAATAGATATATGTTTTTATATAAATGGAACGATACTGTTGGTAATTTTTTATAAACTTTTAAATTTAATTTTATATTATAAACAGGTCATGTCACTAAATGTATAGGATGCAAATAAAATGTACACAAAATTTAGTAACACTATGTTAACAATTAGGATGGACACACATTCATTATTACCTGTTTAAATAAAACAAACAAAAACACCCTTCTCTAAGGCCAGAGCATTCTTGACAATAATGTGATACGTATTGTTGTCACTGGGAATTAGAGCATTTTGTCATGAAGCTCAGTAAAATAATATCTTCATTTTTAATGCCCCCATGTATATGAATCATAATCTACTTAACCAATTATCTACTCCCACATTCTGTGTTTTAATGCTATAACAATGCTGTGAAGACACTCCTTTTCCAAATGGCATTTTGCTCCTGTGTAATTTTCTGTGTAGAATACAGACAGAATATTGAGATTGCTGTTTCAGAAATTAGACACATTTAAAAAAAATTTTTTTTTCCTTTTTGTCTTTTTTCGTGACTGGTAACAGGATCGCAACCCTTGGTGTTGCGCCCGCAGCGCACTCAACCAGTGAGCGGACCAGTCTCCATATGGGATCCAAACCCTCGGCGGGAGCGCCGCCACACTCCCAAGCGCCACACTCTACCGAGTGCGCCACCGGGCCGGCCCTAAAAAAAATTTTAATATGTATTGACAAACTGCTGTTCTGAAAGGTTAAACAGCTCGCACCCCCATCAGTGTAAGAGCATGTCAGTTTCCCTCACCCTCGGCAACATGGGTATTATAGGTTGAATTATGTTCCCCCAAAAGATATTGAAATCCCAACCCTCAGTACCTCAGGATCTGAAC
>NW_007810479.1:0-984 GCF_000696425.1 Galeopterus variegatus | reverse complement strand
TCAGTGTCATCTGCTAAATTGCTAAATGAGGATAATAATGCTTTCTCGAATAATAAATTAATAGTAGTAAAATCCTTATCATAATGCATGGCATGTAAGAAATGCTCGATAAAAGGGTAACTAGTTCTGTCAATAGCAGTTGTAGTGGTCCTAGAAGAAATGGTGGTAGTTGTGGCACTGAAACGACGTTTCTGCTGTTGACGGGACTGGTGCCATTTTAAGAAAATCCCTCCATTTTGTAAAAACTCAAGCGGGAAAAACCCGGGTGGGAAAATGTGTGAGGGGCTGGGAGGAGCCATGCTAACCGCAAAATTAGCTTATGTACTGTTGGCTTGCTTGCTTTAGCTAATAACTCCTAGCGCAGTGATCAGGCGAATGAGTTGCTGCACTTGCAGCTTTAAAAAACGAAAGTAAAAACACTCGGGGCTGCACTCTGTTACCTTACAGGTGCCATACTACCTGAATCTGTATTCCAGTACCATTATGTCCTAGCTATGTCATTTGGACCAATTCCTTAAACTCCCTACGATTCAGTTACCTTCTGTAAAATGAAGATAGTAACTGTGCATACCTCAATAGTTTTCTGTACAAAATGAATGAGTATAAATAATACAAAGTGAATGAGGTCCATAAATACCAGTGAATTCACTGGAAGTAAAATGAGAGGAATAGATCACTTGATTTTCTGCTTCCTAAATCCTGAGCCACGTTAGCTTTTGTCCTGCTGGCTCCACAGTAGAGCAGTTCACTGGTCAGTTTCTAACAGAAGGTATGTCTAGGTGACCAAGCTGAAGGTGCTATTGTTTCCTCTGGTAATTAGATCTGGCTCACAGTCTTCACTTGGAGAATTTCGCAGTTAAGATGTACTCTAGGGCCGAGCCTGTGGTGCACTCGGGAGAGTGCAGCACTCCCGCCGTGGGTTTGGATCCTATATAGGGATGGCCGGTGTGCTCACAGCTCTCACTGGCTAAGCGCGGTGCGGCC
>NW_007810478.1:0-984 GCF_000696425.1 Galeopterus variegatus | reverse complement strand
AGACCCGAGCAGCGCGTGCAAGTCACTAGCGCACGCGGGTCAGGCCACCTGGGCGCGCGCAAGCGCACCTTACGAGAGCGACGACACAAGGGACTCGAACAAAGTCCTTTAAACTTTCTTGACGTGAGAAATTCCAAACTGACAGGAGCCCCTTTGCAGAAGCCAATCGAGTTTTCTCTTCACCTTAAACAGCCCGAGGAGCTGTTTTTGGTCCATCGATAAGTATAGACCGAAGCTGAACTTTCTCATGGGAACCGCACTTGGACCAACGTTATGACTCCAGTCCTGACATTACAAAAGAAGCTGTTCGTGGTCGCTCATCCTTAAGTACCTTCGTCAGGGGGACTTTCAAAAAAACAAACAGTTTGCTTGTTTTCTGCCCACTTCCTTTAACCTGACAAGTAAGGCTACTAAGCCTAGGCTGGGTCTAGTAGGTGGCCTTTTATGTGAACATGGTGGCAAAAATAACTTGGACTGGATTTTTCTAAAACAAAACGACCCCTCAAATCCAAACATTCCTTGCATAAACATCACCTCGTGTTATAACTGGATGCTAAGTATTTCATGCCATGTTGACACAAGGTAATTGTCTACATCAAGGCAAAACATGCTATAACCGAATCCTGCTAGTGAGCCCAGGACTTGAACGGCACCTGCAGCCCATTCACAGCGATGCTTATGTCAAAGCTCATCACGTCCATTTCCTGGCAAATGTGACGTAAATACACTTAGATTCATTTGCCTATTTTAATCTAAATCTAGCAAGCTCAAAGGCTTGTTCCTTTCCTCTTGAATTAAAGGACCCTTGCAATATTGAAACAGTAATCAAAGCAGGAAAATCTGTGAATATAAAGTATTTTGAATTGATGCAAATTTGCTGCAGGAAAGTATTGAGGGATAAGAAAAGCAGTAATCAAAACGCTGTGTAAATGCACTTTATTTTAGAGAATACAAAAACATTAATGTTTTCTTATTATTTGATAG
>NW_007810477.1:0-984 GCF_000696425.1 Galeopterus variegatus | reverse complement strand
AAAAAAAAAAAAAAAAAAAAAAAAAAAAAAAAAAAAAAAAATTCCAACTTTATGTTGCTATATTTGAAGCAAAACTTTGTGTTTGATTTTTGTCATTTTATTATGCTTATTATTTTAGATGTATCTCACATTTTATATTTTAAATATTCAAATTTACCTTTCAGCTTTATGCCGAGGGATATTTTCTTCTACATTTTAATTTTTAAATTTTTTTAAAAAATAATTCTTAAATTTGAATTCTATTTTCATGCATGGAAGAATGTGAGGACCTAAATTTATTGACTTCCCCATCCTAAACCAGTTTTCAACAAGTAAAATGTCAGAGAACAGATATTGGCAAAAAGATTTCAAGAATGAATACAATCTAATCAAAGATAATGTATTGAGACAATGCTCTGTCCAATAATGATGTAATATAATTGAGAATATAAAATTAATATAGATGTGATTAAGAGCCTAGACTAAAAATAATATATTCAGTCATATGATATACTATATTAAATATCAAAATTGTGAAAGCATTCAGAAAGATCAATTCAGGTATACCTGCATTTGTTAAACCATAGAAAAACATAGAAATAATTTCAGTTAAAAAAAACTTTAGAACTGGGAAATTTTCAGGTTAAACATTATTGCTATATAGTAGTTTTGCACATTACTAAGGGAGGTATAATAAAATTGGGGATGTTGACGTAATATCACTTTCTCTAATTAATATAGCATGAATCTGGATACCATCCTTGACTCCTCTTTCCTTGCCCTCCACAAGGCACCCAAGAGTTAGTTGTAACTCTTCAGTGTTTCTTACAACTACCACTGATTGCTGTTCCCAAAAGACACTCCTGAAATTTAGATGCATATTGTCCCTTACAAAGAATCTTATGAGTGACAGCAGAGGTCTAATGGGGAAGCCTGAATTCCACCTTGCCTGTCAATAAAGAGACACTTCCTCTTCTGGGTGTCAAAGAAGCCATGTGGGGAACC
>NW_007810476.1:0-984 GCF_000696425.1 Galeopterus variegatus | reverse complement strand
TAATAACTAGTTGAACTAGGTATATTTTTAGCAATTGCTACAAAGCAAAACCACTCCAAAAATCAGTACCTTAAAACAGTAAGCATTTATTATTGCTCAGAAGACTACATACAGGTCAAGTATGAAGTAGACAGTTCTTCTGATCTTTTCCAACATGTTTGGGAGTTGGCTGACTGTGTGTTTGCCTAGCCTAGCCGCAACTGGGACAAATGGCCTTTTCTCCGTGTGGCTACTCAGATTTCAGCAGGTTATTTCAGGCTTATTCTTTTGGTAGAAGCAAGATTCAGAGAAAGAAAGAGAGAAGCAAAAGGCTTTTTGAGACCTGGGCTGAAAACTGGAGCACTGTCTCTTCCTCCATATTCTGTAGGAAAGCAAGTCACAAGACGGGCCAGGTGTCAAGGGATGGGAAGCGTTACAAAGTCAGTGCACTGAGCTGAGTCCAGGAAAGCCATTCATTGGGATGCAATCTGTCTACCAGGATACAAATGACTTCTGTTTGACTCTAAAACCCATACTCTTGTCTCCATACTGTGCTAACTACAAACACTCACGCGGCCAGCGTTGGTCACTCTCACTCACTTTCCCAATGCCTGTTGGCTTCTCTAGTCAGACTCGCAATTAGGTGAAAAAAATATGATCATTCCCAACTCCAAGCCTTTGATCTACCCAAGAGTTTTTGTATTGGTTTTGAAAAGGTGACTTCTATTAAGAATATTTTTAAAACTTATAAACCTTGTTAAGAAGAAAGGCCTAAAAGACATTTTCCCCTAACTTAGTAACATAATTCACATTGTTTATATACTACTAAGGTTAATTATAAAAAGATCAGTGGTCATCATGTTAATTACCTCAAGGTGAGTGAGAAAAGTTGACCTGTGACAAATATAGTTTATAACTTCAGGTAAACAAGTACAATTCTCGCTAAAAAACATGCTAATAACAGGTGCAGTTTTCTACAGTAAACAATTATAGTCTTCGGAAACG
>NW_007810475.1:0-984 GCF_000696425.1 Galeopterus variegatus | reverse complement strand
ATCTTAACCCTTGACTTGGTGTTGTCAGCACCACGCTCTCCCAAGTGAGCCACGGGCCAGCACTTGGTTTTCAACTTTTTAAAATCTGAAAATGTAAATAATTTTCCTAAGACCAAATCTCTTTAAGATTGTTTTGTTCTTCCCAGTTTGATTATAAGAAAATACATTTGTTCAAAGGACTTCTCTCATGGGCTGGCCGGTCAGCTCAGTTGGGTAGAGTGTGGTACTGATAACACCAAGGTCCAGGGTTTGATCTCTGTACCCAGACAGCTGCCAAAAACAAAAAAAAAAAGCAAAAAACAAAGGACCTTTGTGTACTCATAGCTTGACAGAGACCAAGTTTATCTTCTGGGCAGCTCTCTGAGCCTGGAAGAAAGAGCGCAGGACAAGACCTCAGCTGTAAGCATGGTGAGGTCCAGGCAGACCAGGCCACATGGCTTCTGAAAGCAACAGAGTCATTTATGTGGAATGGGGTGCCGGAGACCAGCTCCAGTCAAGTTGGGGGTCCTTGAAAGAGGGATGAGGAAGCGGCGAAAATAAAAAACACAGGCAGAGACCTCAGTTCCTCTGAAGCACGTTCTCGTTCTGCGGGCTGTCAGCGCTGTCGCAGCCAGAGCAGCTAAAGCAGCTGAAGCGGCCCTCAGACTGGAAACAGCATTTTTATTTGTCGCACAATGTGGGGGGGGGGGTTAATGTGGGCATTTTAACTACATAAACCTTTAAAATTATTAAGCCAATAGTTAAATGGAAACTTTTCTTAAAATTACATCAGTTCTCATAAAATTAATAATCCACAAGGTTAAATGAAACTCGGTGGTCAGCCGATTCTTTCCAGTGATTATATCTGTTGTGGTCAATTAGTCTGTGACTCACTGTTCTTGACATTTCTCACCATTGTGTTTCTTTTTTTTTTCTTGCCTTCATATTAACCTTAAACTTATTACTACCAGCAAGCATAAATTAGTTAAACAAACCTTACATATA
>NW_007810474.1:0-984 GCF_000696425.1 Galeopterus variegatus | reverse complement strand
AAAAAAAATCAAGTTACAAACTCCAGGATGCTGGCTTGTGACTTTATAGGGCTTGTGTGTGGTTCTATAAAAAATTGTAGCTAGGCTATTAAAGCAAGGAGTATATCCATGCCTTGAGAAAACAGAATCTCTAGAAATACAACAGCAACCAGAACTATCTGAAGATTGTATATTTATGGTTGTTTTAGAGGGCACAGGATGTTTGGACTCCTCACTTTGGTTCTATAATTTTGACTCAAAAGCCAAGTTAAATATACATTTTAGTGAGAACTATAACTGCACTGATGAATTTTTGTTGAGGAAACAATTCTTGAAGTGGACTTCAATAAGGCAATGTAAATCCATCGATCAATTTTCCGTATACTGTAGTTACATCATATCTATTTTGTTCAATTAAATTTTTTATTTTACTAAAGTTATTTCCATTGGGCTCAATTCTTTTCCATTTAAAATTTATGAATTTGATTCATGAATTAGTTTTTTATCTATATGAAGTTGTATTGATTCTATCTTCTGATTTTTTTTTTTTTTTGGTGGCTGGCTGGTGTTATAACACCTGCTCTAACCAACTGAGCTAACCAGCTAGCCCTGTCATTTTTTTGAGGGCCATTATTTCTCAGTTCATTTTTTAAGTCTACTTTTGCAGGTCTCAATTTTGTGATGATGATTTGGTTCTTTTGTCATTGTTATTCCATATTAATTTCACAATGTAAATTTTCAGCCATTGTCTATTTTGTGCTGATATTTCAAACAGCAACCTTCAGTGTTTATTATGCAATTGAATAAAAGATTGACAGTTTGCATTTGTCTCCTAGCTAATTCATCATAAAATTGTGACTACTTTTGTGATAGAGGGGAAGAGAGAGCAAGAGAAAATGAACAGTGAGAGACAGACGTAAGGAGAGACTGCTGCAGTCCGGAGGAATCATTATGGAGCTTTTGAATGCACAGAGGGGCCCAAACATCTGCAAGTATAAAACAACG
>NW_007810473.1:0-984 GCF_000696425.1 Galeopterus variegatus | reverse complement strand
CACACACACACACACACACACACACACACACACACACACACACACACACACACACACACACACCCCACACACACACACATTCTGGCTCCTGGATCAGTGAAAAACATGTGTCCTCAGTTCTGTGTCCAGGACAGTAGAGTGCAGCAGATGGGTGGATAGTATAGGTCTGGGTTCTGACCCACCTGGCTCAAACCGTGGGTCAGCCACTCACCAGTTGAGCAATCTTGGGAAAGATTGAATAGTTGGCAGGATCAAGTGCAGGAAGTGTGAAAATGCTCAGCACGTCGTATGGACGCAGTACATGTCAACTCTTAGCTGCTGTTACTATAAATACTATCCTGCTGTCAAGGAACTTGCTGTCTGGTTAGGGACCAGGCCACATGCACAGAAGGATGAGGGGTGAGGTGTAAAGAAAAACTCCCCAAAGAGCCTGGTTGGATGTGAGCTGGGCTCAGGCAGGCGTGGAGAACACAGATGTCCCTGAGGCCAGGCAGGCATAAACCATCACGGTGAGACACAGCAGCCATCCCAGCCTCAGGGTGAAACACTGGGGAGGGGTGGTGACTGCGGCACCCTAAAGCATCTCTGTTCTGCCTAAAGAGGTTGATGCTTCATGGCCCAGCTAGTTAGGATCACAGAGGAATATGAGCTCCAGGTTGCCAGCTCTTAGGTTTTCAAGAGAATTTGAAAGTCTAGGTTTTCATGTGAAAATTCTTGACTCTTTAAAAATGTTTGCTTTTAAAAAAATCTGATGCACAACAGTGTATTTCTTGACTTTGCATAATGATGAGAATAGAAATGACAAGTCAAATGACAGAAGGAAACAGGAAATGTGAATGGTCAGAGTGACACATGCATAGGAGAGGAGGTGACCATGGGGAGAACATAAGTCTTGTTTCTAGAGAGATCATGTGGATGTGAACTTTACCAGCATCTTGGAGAAAGGCAGTGCAGCTTTAGATTAAGGAGGCTGCAAATATAATA
>NW_007810472.1:0-984 GCF_000696425.1 Galeopterus variegatus | reverse complement strand
TTAGTGTCGGAGAAAGAAACTTCAGAGGCACATTACTAACAGTAGAAAAATAGAGAAAAAATAGAAAGATCTGCAAATTAAAAAACCTTTTACTTCTGAATTTAAAGCATCATGAATAAGTCAAAAATATAAACTACAATGTGAGAAAATACTTGGAATATATATGACAAGCAAGAGATTTATGTTTTCAATGTTAAAAAATCTCTTACACATCGATAAGATGAAGACCCCATTAAAATGGGCAAAAGACTTGAAAAAGCCAGGTCTACCTGAAAATACGTGTGATAAATAAATACAAAATAACATGAATAAACATGAAAGCATGTCCAATTTCATTAGTAATAAAATTAAAAATTAAAAACTTATGACAGCTATTGTTTAACTGATTTTCCTCTATCAATTTAGGCAAGAATTAAAAAGGATACTCTTTAGTTTTGGCAATGGTGTGCAGAAACTAAACACTCATATTTCTACTGAGAAATTGAACTTATATAACCTTTCTAAAGAACAACTGGGTAAAATGTATCAAAAGTCTTAAAAATATACATATGCTTACACCAAAAAATTTTAGTTACAGGAATTCTTCTTAGGTTAAAAATTATTCATGCATTCAAATATTTTTATTGCTGTGTATATATATTTAAATAAAAATTTTATTTACCATAAAAATTGAAATTAACCCAAGTATCTAACTACAAGGAATTGATCAAACTACAATGTATCCTTACAACTGAATATTTTAAAACCATTTAAAAATATCATGTTGTAGGATAATATTGGTTTTTTTCTCTTCTTTTTAAAATACTTTTAATTGACAAATAATAATTGTATATGTTTATGGGGTAAATGTGACATTTTGTTATATGTTTGCAATGTGTAATAATTAAATTAGTTAACAAATCCATCATCTCACATACTTACCATTTTTGGTGAAATATTTGAGATCTACTCTTTTAGCAGTTTTAAAGTATATGATGCATTACT
>NW_007810471.1:0-984 GCF_000696425.1 Galeopterus variegatus | reverse complement strand
ACTTTAAGTTCATCATCTCTTTGCCTGAAAAGTGGCTTATTCTTTTCCTGTTGAGATTGCACTTTGCGTGGGCTTTTCTCTGCCTTTGCTACTAAAGTTAAAACTTGGAAACTGCAAGTTGCATACAAGTCAAGCACACTGCGGTAAAAAGATACACACACCAATAAGGAAAAGAAAATAAAGATGACTGGAATGCATTTTTAAGTGAATTAATGGGAGGAGAGGGGGTCCAATGTTCACTGAGAGTCTACTAAGGACAAGAAACTCTACATATATTATTTATATTTAGTCGTTACAAAAAAAAATCTGGAAAGTAGGTATTATCCACATATTATAAAGACTGGAACAGAAGTTAGAGGTTTTTTAAAAAAACAATTATTTTCCACTTTTTAAGTACATTATTAAAAATATATCTACACCAGATATATTGCTTAATACTTCACATGCATTATCAGCTTTAATGTTAGAATAAGCCTGTAAGGTGTATCATTTTACCCCATCTTAGAGGATGAGAAACCTGGAGCATAAAACAATTTTAATAATTCGCTGAAGTTAACACAACTGCCCGGGGCTCAAGTCCAGATGTGACTGTGTTTGAAGACACGGCCTTCCTGTCCTACCATGTTGTCTCTCAAGGGAGGCAGAACTGCCAGGGAATTGACCAATACATGAGCATAAAGCAAAACGTAATTAGTGAACAAATTCTGATAAATAGCATCATTGTTTAGCAACACGTAAGTTTATTACACTTACTAGCTAAGTCACAATCAATTACATGTAGTTTCATTCCTCCAAAAATAAAGAGGTTGTTCTCTTTTATATCCTAATGTCTCTCAAAACATTTTGATTTGAACATTAGCAAAAATATATCAACATAGACAATTCTTACAACTCAATCCAATATGGGAAGGAGCTGCCCTCTTTGATCTCTTAACCAGCTAGATTATAATGGAACGTAAAGAAAGAAAACCTTATCTATCATAT
>NW_007810470.1:0-984 GCF_000696425.1 Galeopterus variegatus | reverse complement strand
TCCAGTGTATTGAGTGAATGATAGGTTATGCTGTTCTCTTTCCCTGGAGAAGATTTTAGGAGAATATTAATTATTAAGTGTCATTTTACACGTGCATGTGGAAGACCTGACACTGTTCTAGGCATGCACTGTGATACAGCTGTGACACACCTAATGATATAGCCTAGAGCAGAAGAGACAAAGTCCCTGCTTGGAAACTCCTGGAGTTTACATCCTGATGGTGAGACAAAGAAGTAGGGTGTGCCAGATGGGGACACAGCATGAACAAGGCACCGAGAAGAATGAGTAAGGGGTGAGTGCTTGGGGAACAGAGGGAGACAGAACAGACCAGAGCAGGTGGCCCGTGTGAGGCAGCACAGGAGATAGAGCAGAAAGTCATCTTCACTCCGGAGAGAGTGAAATTCTGGCCCATGCCTAGAGCTCCCTACAAATGGGTTGTATCTAACACTTGGGTAATTGATATTCCAAGCTCCAGTTAAGACAAGACAGGTAAAGTTGGGCAGAGACTGCAGCAAGAGTCTAGGTTTCATATAACATTCTGATTTCAAGGGCTGTCAAGCATGAGAACCAGGCCAGAGAATGCAGAAAATTTTTCCTTCCCTGGAAAATGTTAACAGTAAAACAGAGCATCAAATTTTAGGACTGAGGAAGAAAATAATGTTCAAGAAAAAATAACCCTTGAGGAACTTCAGTCCCTCCCAGGACTCATTCCATAAGCCTGTGGAATGCTATATGTTTATTAGAAACTTTTCTGGACTTGTGGGGAATTATAATTCTAAGAATAATTAGTATTTTTTTTCCATGGGTTCAAGGCTCACGGGATCTCTGACTGGGAGAGCGCTGCATGATCACACAGGATTGGTTGCAAAACCTACCCTTTCCAACTCTTGTTTTGTTTGGTTTTTTTTCTTTATTCTTTTTCTTTTTTTTTACCCTTTCCAACTCTTAGACTGTGGCATAATATCTAATACATGAGATAAAAAG
>NW_007810469.1:0-984 GCF_000696425.1 Galeopterus variegatus | reverse complement strand
CACATGAATTATGAGAATGAGCTAAGCAAAGCTATAAAAATGTAAGCTTACCTGCAAAAAAGTCTTTTTAAAAAATACACTAATTTTCATCTGTTTTTTCCCGTTGTTGTACAGTAATTATATTGATCATTTTCTCACAATTAAGTTAACATTTAGTGAGTACCTACTATGTACCAGGTACTCCCTCAAAATGGCTATTTTGTATGGCACCCCAATGTTCCAGCTTCTGTCTTAAGTAATTTATATAAATCTTACATCCTCACCACAGTCCTTTAAGAAAATATTTGCATTTTCAGCAGTGGGATTTTTAAAAGCTCCCTAAGTGAGTCAAACGTGTAGTCCAGGCTGAGGATCATAAGCCAGGGGTCTTGCTCACCAGAGAGTAACATTTTCTTGAGGCCCAAACATGGAAGTCATTTAATTTATTAAAAAATAAAAATAAAAAATCTCCCATAACCAAAAGCACCACACAAAAACTACCCAGTAGAGCAGCATGAAATAGCCTGTTCCACACCTACTGAATCATTTACTAATAATCTGTGGGACAAAGCAATAAGTTTCCTCATGACTGCTCCATTTCTTTCAGTGCATTCCTTGGAGTGCATTCCTGAAGGACTTTTTGACCATTTGAACAGGAGAGGTTGCTACTTGATGGGCCATTAGATAAAGTGGAGATGCTGATGTCCACCGGCCAAGTGCACGGTTTCAGGAACTGTGGGTCTGTCATTCACAGGTGAAAGTAACAACATACACCCACATAGTCAATGAGAGTAAAGCATCATTAATTACATTTCAATTTGTCACCCGTGGCCCAGTTAGGCCTAGATTGAATGATATCTTAGATGTTCTTTCTGGGTACTCAGATGCACAAATGAATATTTTCCAAAACACGTCGAATGGGGGAAAATCTCTCTAGATCAGTGGTTCTCAAACTTCTGTGTGTGTCAGAATCACCTGGAGAGTGAATTAGGCACCTGGAAGCCC
>NW_007810468.1:0-984 GCF_000696425.1 Galeopterus variegatus | reverse complement strand
GTGTAAAGCTAAGGCAAGGCCAATGGGGACAAGGTGAGAAATTTCCTTGTAATGCTGAATAGAGACAAGTTGTTTGGCTAATAGTAAATGAGAGAAAAACAAAAATTCACTTCAGAAAGCATAAGAAATGGAAGAGTTAAAGCTGTAGGCCATGGGATATGATCACCATACTCTATCAAATGGAGTAAATTGCTAGAAATCTGCCTGCCTAATCTCTGAGAGCGTGAAGGTAACATTTCTATCTTGTAAGGCAGGGGTTGGCAAAGATTTTCTGTAAAGAGCCAGAGAGCAAATAGCTCAGGCTTTGTGGTCATATGATCTGTCACAACTACTGAACCCTGGTTGTACCATGAAAATGTCTGTGGAAAACTACAACCTAATCGATGTGGCTGTATTCCAATTAAACTTCATTTACAGACAATGAAATTTGCATTTCATATAACTTTCAAATGTCATGAATCATTATTCTTCTTTGGACTTTTCTCTCAACCATTTAAAAATGTAAAAACCACTCTTAGCCTGTACAGCCCCAGGCAGTAGCCTGGGCATGGCCCAAAGGCTATAATTTGCCTACTGTAAAGCACTGCCAACACCCAGTGCATGGCAGCAAACCAGCGAGCCTGCCTTTCCCTGCAGAGACTTTCATGGACAACTGCTGGAACCCAAGACAGCAGACTTGGTATTCCTTCCCTAGAAGTTTACGATTAGATTGGAAGTCCTACTTAAAAATAAATCATTTTCAGGTTAGAAACCGTGAGAAAATTGAAATGTAACCATGTTTTGCTGGTCTCATTATAATGGGACAATTACGTCTGCAGAATTTCCCAGTAGGTTTGATAATTTTTTCTCCCAGCTGTCCAATGAACACATATGTATCAGGGAGATGCTCTTTCGTTAACATTTTGCCATATTGGCTTTATCACATATCTTCCCTCCGTCTATCCATTAAGCCATCTTATTTATTTATTTATTTTTGTCTTTTTT
>NW_007810467.1:0-984 GCF_000696425.1 Galeopterus variegatus | reverse complement strand
CTAAATGAGGTCACTTTACAACTATTGTTGCCATGGTAGTGAGACAAAATAGCTTTAAAAAACCCGCATAAGCTTAGGTTTTTTTGTATAGTTTTGCTTAGCTTGTACTATGGTGCTTTGCAAGAAAATAAAATAGGTATACGGAACCAACTATATTAGAAAAATTCCTTTTAATATAAAATTATTAACTGTAACTAAAACTGTGTGTGTGTGTGTACACATATATAATTGAACAGTCCCAAATCACAGGAATTATACACACAAAGAACTATAAAAATGGGAGACAAGTCTGTGTTAAAAAACAAGAGTTGGTTAAAAGTCTGTTTAAGAAGCAGCAGCTAGTTTTCATCGTCTTCTGTTCATTTCTTCCCCAGCTAACAAAAAACAAGATAAGTTTTCTCTGTAAGGGTGTAAGATAAACTTATATGTGTACCCATATACTCATACACATGCATGCATGTATGTATGTATATGTGTATACATATGTAAACACACACACACACACACACACACACACACGTGTGTGCAGAGGATTGACTGTGGGCTTTTCTCAGTTGCAGTCTGCCTGGCTAGTCCTAGGGAACTCCTAAGTCAGTGTCCGTAGGTCTATTCTCATGGACTTGACAGATTCCCCTGAGAAATATCCTTGACTTCACTCTTCTAGCTGCCACAAGTTAAAACACTAGCTTCCAGCTGGAAGCTTAATCAGGAAAGGAGACTGTAGTTATAGGGAGTGGGATATTTTTCAGCATTCAGCATATAATTCCACCATATGCATGGATTTTACTTATATCTGCTTACCCCGAATATTGTAACTCCCCATATAGTGAAGGGAACATACAAAATAGTGATTTAATATTTTGAAGATGGCCTTCAGGGCCAGCCCCAGGGATGTAGAAGTTTGCTTAAATTTGGCTTATAAAGGCAAAGTCTCTGCAGTTAAAATGAATGATGAAAGGAAGGGAAGAAGGAGAGAAGGAAGGA
>NW_007810466.1:0-984 GCF_000696425.1 Galeopterus variegatus | reverse complement strand
CGACACTGAGGGTTGCGATCCGTTGCCGGACACAGAAAAAGACAAAAAAAAAGAAAAAAATAAAAAAAAGGAGAGCACGTGAGAATCTCACTCTCTCTGTCTGCCATTTTCTGTCACATGAGCCCCGTGCATTGCTGTAAACCACCACCAGTGAAGACCCTCATCAGATGTGTTCCCTGGACTTTGGATTTCCCAGCTTCTGAAACTGTAAGCGATAAATTTTGTCTTCTTACAAAGTCCCCAGTTTCAGGGATTTATGTTATAAGCAACAGAAATGGACTAATACAGTTATTGCTATTGTTGCAATGTTGTTTGTGCAAAAAATAAACTTTTATATTTAGTCTATAGTATAAGCACAGTCATCTCCAGCTTTATTTAAAGAACACACCTCAGAACAAGAACAGGTTGTAATAAAAAAAAAAAGCAATCAGAGGACGCAAAATAGTTCTTGGAAATTAAAAATACAGTTGGTGAAAAATATTTATATCCATGATTTTGCTGGAAAATTGAATAAACATGGCCAAAGACCAAATTAGCACTTGAGAATATGGAGCTAAAGGCCGAGCCCGTGGCGCACTCGGGAGAGTGCGGCACTGGGAGCGCAGCAGCGCTCCCACCGCGGGTTTGGATCCTGTATAGGGATGACCTGTGCACTCACAGCGCTCACTGGCTGAGCGCGGTGCGGCTGGTCTCAAAAAGGACAAAGAAAAAAAAGAGAGAGAGAGAATATGGAGCTAAATTTTTGAGCAAAAAGTGCTTTAGACTTATATTTCCGTATTGAACAAGCATAACTCTTCGAACAAAAATGAATTCAAGATGTGTGCCAGAAAAATGAAAAAGGAAACCAAAACAAGCAGAAGACATGGTATGTAAGGGATGGTAGAACTAACCTAGGAATGCATAACATGTGGGCAGCATGCCCCGGAAGACATAAGAACAAGAAATTAGAACATGAAGTCAACGGCCTCTATCAAAGATGCCATA
>NW_007810465.1:0-984 GCF_000696425.1 Galeopterus variegatus | reverse complement strand
CTTCATTTCATATGCAAATGCATTAACTTTTTGTCAAATTTAGTTTATTATTTTCTCTGCTGTTGAAGGCTTATTCCCTTGCCACTGCCTCTGCCTCTGCATCTGTCCCAGCCGCTGCCCTTGGTGGTTAAACAGCTGCAACAAACCATCCTAGCCATAGATTCAGGTAATTTTATGATATTTTGCAAATGGCTAGCTGGTCAAATTACCTAGAGGTGTCCTATAGAGGTAGGAATTCAATCTCTGGTGAATGGATCCTCAAGTGAATCCTTTCAGGACAAGATTAAAATTTAACTTTCCTAGGAGGCCTCTTTTGGTTAAATCTTCTATTCCAAACAATCCTCACATGTATACCCCTTTTTGTTAATTGCATTTCCATTCTACCAACACCCCAGATTAAAACTTCAAACTTTCTTTTAACTCCTTTCTCTGTCTTACATCCAAGCCTTGCTCTTGATTCCCACTGCCAGTGTCCCAGCTAATGTTCTCAGCCTCTCGCCAGTGGCCTTCCAGATGACCTCTCAACTTCCAGTCTCTTCCTCATTAATCCCTGATTATGCTGCCACAATAAATGGTCATCCCTGATTATGCTGCCACAATAAATGGTCTAAATCCTGCTCCAATCATTTCACACTCCTTCTGAAAACTTTTTATTTGATCAGACTCCTCAATCTAGTATTCAAGGTTTTCCATATCCTGAACCCACGTTATTTTTACAACCTGGTTTTCCACTACACCACTTTATACGCTGTGAATACATTTAAATTTATCAGATTGGTAAGTTTGGCAGAGAGAGCTGAGCATGCTTGACTCAGCCATTTCCCATCTCTCTGGCAATAATTGATGATGTGTGTTTTTCATCCTTTCAAACAATGCCCTTCACCATCATTTATAAATATTAAGATATCTTCTATTTCTTCTTCTTTATCTTTCATTTTTATTAAGGACATATATGTTCAAGGTTTAAAAAACCAAATAATACTA
>NW_007810464.1:0-984 GCF_000696425.1 Galeopterus variegatus | reverse complement strand
GCAAAACAGCAACAACGAAAATGAACCCGTCAAAAAAGCAGAAACCAGAAGAAGCAAACAACTCATGGAACAGGAAAAAAAACCTAAAAAACTAAACAAACAAACAAACAAAAACAATCTCATTGTTATTTTCAGGAACACACAGTAAGATGCCACCAAAAACTTGAAGTATCAGAGAATGAGAAAAAGCTGTTGTATAATAAAAGAGAGGCAGAGGAAAGACAAGAGGCAGAGGATGATTAGATTCAACATCCAATTGATACATGTTCCGAAGAGAATAGATAAAATAGGGGGTAGAAAATTATAAAATAAAAAAGAAGAAAAATATTTCCCAGCAGTAAAGACACAGATTTTCAAATTGAAAATGCCCCCCAAATGTAAAAAGAACCCAGTTTTAGACTCAAACTTCAAACTTTCAGAAACCAAAAGACAAATGATTTAAACACTCTATTGGATGCAAAATAAAGCATATACAAGGGAGTGTGAAAAAAAATGGCATCAAATTGGAAATAAGCAATACCCAATGCTATAAAAGTTCAAGAGAGAATAATTTTAAGCTATAATTTTATTATCAATATAAACTATCACTCAAATATAAGATCACAGTAAAGAAATTTCAATATATAAGAATATATAGTTTACTGTTAGTATCTTTACTTGAAGGAGAAGAAAGACACTGGACATAAGAAACTGGGGAAAAAAATCTCTAAAAGATGGCTACACAACTGGCCTAGAACGATGTCGGTTCAAATTAGAACAGAAAGTCAGTGAGCTATGAGCAAAAATATCCTCAAGAGGAGGTACAATGCATTCTACTCAACAGATGCCAAATGTAGAAATCTGTAATTTCTAAATGAAAACAAAGACAAATTAATTTTATTCAATATTAACCAAACTAGAAAATAAAGACATAGTTTTGATCAACTGATGGAATGTTAGAAAAGAGAACCCATCTGAATTTGATGCTGGAAATAGTCTCCTTAG
>NW_007810463.1:0-984 GCF_000696425.1 Galeopterus variegatus | reverse complement strand
GAATTAGAAGACATATCATTGCAATTCACAGTTAAAATGGCAGTACTCCCTAAATAGATCTTTAGATTCAATGCCATCCCAAGAAAAATTTCAATGCCTTTTTTTTTTTTTTCTTTAGTAGGAATGGACAACCTGATTCTAAAATTCGTATGGAATTAAAAGGAATCCCAAACAGTTAAAAGAGTCTTAAGGCTTTCATGAAGTTGTTACAACAAGCAAACGGAAAGGACATTCTTGGGGGGGAGGGGAGAGAGGGAGGAGGGAGGGAGGTGTCGGTGAAGGGCCATAATAATCATATATATTGTATATTGACAAAATAAAAATTTAACAAAAAAAAAAAAGAAAAGAAAAGTATTAAAACAATGTGCACGTAAGACTTATCTTGAAATAACAGAAGCTGAGAGGAGGGGGAAAAAAGGCATTTTCTTTCCTGGATCTCTCAGACAGCCACCAGATGGGAAGCAAAAGCTAGTTAGTAGACCTGCAATGCAGTAAGGTGGGGCATGCAAAAAACAAAGAGCTCCATCTTGTGTGACATTGTTATTCAGGTAACCAGAGTTTAAGATTGTGTCCCTGATAATGATGTAACCAGCATCTCCACTACATTAATACCAGCTACATCCCTGTGAAGAAATGTCTCACGTTTCTTATTAACAAATGCGAACAGGAAATTCTGGGGGGAAAAAAAGGAAAAACTATGGCAGGTGTTTCTTTTTTTCCGGAAAAATCAAAAAAACTCTATTATAAAATAGTCAAAGTAATTAATAAAATATTTACAATAAAGTCCAAAAAAAAAAAAAAAAGAGTCTTAAGAAAGAACTAACTTGGAGGACTCACACTTCCCAATTTCAAAATCACTACCCAGATACAGTAATTAACAGTGTGGTACTGACATAAAAAATAGATACATGGATCCATACATGAACCCATACATCTATGGTCAATTGATTTTAAACAAGGATGCCACGACCATTTAATGAAGAA
>NW_007810462.1:0-984 GCF_000696425.1 Galeopterus variegatus | reverse complement strand
ATATATTGAATATTTATTATCTACTCAGACCTTGGCTAGGTTGCTATTTGGTAATTATATAACTATAACTAACCATAATCAAATAGAAATAGAAATATAGAAATATATATTTCTGCATTCAAAGAACTCATAATTTAGTTGAGGACATAAGATTTAAACAGCCCAGATCATTTTAAATGAAATTAAATTAAGAGAAAAATTGTAAATTATAAATGTAATAGAAGTTGAGAAAAAGCAATTATTAGGTGCTGATGTAGTCAAGTAAAATTAAAAGAAGCTGAATTTCAGGCAGGCTAAGAGACGAATAGGATTTCAACTAGAAACAGCCAAAAGTGTTCTCAGCTGCAGGAAGAAAAGAAACAAAATAACAGAGGTGGGTGTTAACAGGGTTCCTGTCCCAGGCAGAAAGGAGTTTAGCCTGATAGGATTCAGCGTTCATTTTTAACGTGGTGGACATTACATCTGGATAGCCACAAGAGGAATCCACTGAAAAAGAAGTCAGTGGAATTCAGACTTGATACAGAAGGAGTAAGGGCCCACTCCAGGTTCTTGAGCAAGAGAGTGGCAATGACAGTATATTTTTAGGAAGCTTTTCACCAATTACTTACATTGAAGTATAATTAATTAAATAACTATGAACCTCTTACTTGGCAAAGATAATGTTAAAAGATGACAGAAAAAAGCAGAGCTTCTAAAGTTCCACTTGTTCAAGTTCAATTGTATTGTCATTAATCTACCCAAAGGAATAAGGGTTAAAGGAATAAGGTTAAAAAATTAAACAAGGATAGAAGGAAAGTGAAGTCTAAAACAGGTGGGAAGAGAGTAAGAGAACAGCTACTTTCACAATTCAATACAAAATATATAGATAGAGATAGAGATAGATAGAGTGCCTTCCACTTGCAAAGTACTTGATAGGCTATCGAACATAAATAAAATTCAATTCATGTGTCCAAGGAGCTTACAGGATAGTAGAAGTGTCAAGGA
>NW_007810461.1:0-984 GCF_000696425.1 Galeopterus variegatus | reverse complement strand
ATTTTGCATTTCCACCAGCAATGAATCAGAGTTCCTGTTGCTCTACATCTTTAGCAGCATTGGGTGTTGCCAGGTTTTGAATTTTAATCACTGTACTAAGTGTGTAGTAATATCTCATTTTTTTTCTAAATTTCCAGTTCCCTAATGATGTAATGCTGAGTATTTTTCACATGCTAATTTACTATTTACACGTCTAATTTGGTGAGGTGTCACTCCACATCTTTCGTTTATTTTTCAATTTTTCTTTTTTTATTGTTGGGTTTTAAGAGTTCCTTGTATATTTTGGACACTAGTCCTTTATCACGTGTTTAGCAAATACTATATTAGAAGACTCTCAGTTCTATTTAATTGAATTATTTTAATATAAAATCATACTCTTTAGGTTTAGTGCACAATTTCCCATGCTGCTATTCTTATAAACTGTGGTTTCAATGACAATCTAAATTTTAGAGCCTTTTCGAAGTGCTATTCTTGTATGGTAAGTGCTTATGTGGTTTTATTTCCCCATCCAGCCTCATGGTGTCTCTCAATGGGGAAGGAGAGTCTTAAGTCCCAGGAGAAGGAGTGCTTCATGGGCCATGGCCTTCTTTATTGGTGTCCTCTGGCCACATAATGGCTCTCTGTTGGGGAGCAGTGTCTGAGGCTTCATTATTTTTTTTTTCTTCAGATCTTTGATATTTATTATAAAAGAAATGAGTGAAAATGTTTTAAGTTTACCTATAGCACAAGGTGTTACATTCAGTGCTACTTCAGGTTTTTTTTTTTTTTGTTATTTTAATTTTAATTAGCTTTTTTCTCCCAAATTAAGCCATTAGTAGAATCTCCAAAATCCAGGAAAAGATAATGGTAAAGGTTATTTTATTATTACCAACTATTGCATAGGTTTGGTATTAGATATCTGTTCATAAATTCTTTTTTTTTTAATTTTGTCAATATACAATGTAGTTGATTATTGTGTCCCATCACCAAAACCTCCCTCCCTCC
>NW_007810460.1:0-984 GCF_000696425.1 Galeopterus variegatus | reverse complement strand
AACCGGCCATCCCTATATGGGATCCGAACCCGTGGCCTTGGTGTTATCAGCATCACACTCTGCCGAAATGCAAAACTTTTCGAACAGCAGCTGCACCACCATTTTACATTCCCACCAGCAATGTACAAGGGTTCCAGTTCCGCCACGTCTTTGCCAACAACTGTTATTTTCTGTGGGTTTTTTTTTTTTTTTAAATTATTGCTGGCCAGTCAGCTCACTTGGCAGAGCATGGTGCTGGTAACACCAGGGTCAAGGGTTCGGATCCCCATACCAGCCAGATGCCAAAAAAAAAGTTATATATTAAATAATAACCACAATTGGAAGTTATGTATGAAGCAGAATCTCATTATGTTTTGTTTTGTTTTTCCCTGACTGGTAAGGGGATAGCAACCCTCGGCACGGTGTGGTCTGCACCATGCTCAGCCAGTGAGCGCACTGGCCATACCTATATAGGATCCGAACCCATGGCCTCAGCACTACGAGCGCCGCACTCTCCCGAGTGAGCCACGGGGCTGGCCCTCATTGTGGTTTTGATTTGCATATTTCCCTAGTGACAGTGATATTGAGCATCTTTTCATATGCTTACTGGCCATTTGTATATCTTCTTTGGAGAATATCTATTCAAGTCCTTTGTCCATTTTTTAATTGGGTTGTTCAACTCTTTACTATTAGGTTGCAGGAGTTCTTTATATATTCTGGATATTAAGCCCTTTTCAGATATATAACTTGCAAATATTTTCTTCCATTCTGTGGGTTGGCTTTTCACTCTGTTGAGTGTCTTTTGACGCACAAAAGTTTTAAAGTTTTATGAAGTCTAATTGTCTATTTTTCTTTTATTACCTTTTTCCTTTGTTGTCACAATTAAGAAACCACTGCCAAATCCAAAGTTATGAAGATTTGCCCTTATGTTTTCTTCAGAGAGTTTTATAGTTTTAGCTTTTACATTTAGCCCTCTGACCATTTTTAGTTAACTTCTGTATATTG
>NW_007810459.1:0-984 GCF_000696425.1 Galeopterus variegatus | reverse complement strand
ATCCTACAAATTGCCCTGTAAGCACTGCTTTAGCTTCATCTCACAAAGTTTTGTATATTTTTGTATATTTTGTATATCTTTATGTTTGTTCAGTTCAAATGTTGATTAATTTTCTTTAAAATTTCTTTTTTGACCCATTGAATATTTAGAAGTGCCTTGTATAATTTATCTTTAGAGATGTTGCTGTTATCTTTTGTTATTAATTTCTAGTCCAATTTAATTATGATCAGACAAAATAATTTACATTATTTCAAATCATTGAAATTTGTCAAGATTTGTTTTATACCACAGGATAGGATGTACATTAGTAAACTTTCCAGACACCCTTGAAAAGAATGCACTTTCTGCTGTTGCTGGATGAAGTGTTCTATAAATGTCAATCAATTCTGTTTTTTTTGTTTTGTTTTGTTTTGTTTTGTTTCCATTTTGCTTCATTATTTCGAACCTCTGTTTTAGGTGCATGCCCATTTAGGATTGTTATCTCTTCTTGGTGAATTGGCCCTTCATTATCATGTGATATTCCTCTTTTTCTCTGATAAATGTCTTTGCTGTCAAGTCTGCTTTCTCAGAGAGTATTTAGCCATTACAACTTTCTTTGAATTAGTGTTTCTATGGTATATCTTTTTCTCTTTTGTTACTTTTAACCAAGTAATGTATTAAAGGCACGTCACATGGAGAATTATTACTGAGCAGTATATTGATTTGTTTAGGGTAGATAGCATAGTTTTGTACCTTTAAATCCAGTAGTATTCCTCTCCACATCACCCTCTTCTCTCCTGGCCTCTGGTAAACATTATTCTATCTTCTACTTCTATGAGAACAATTATTCTTATTTTTAATTCCACATATGAATGAGATCATGTGATATTTTGCCTTTCTGTGCCTAACTTATTTCACTTAACATGATGGTCTTCAGTTCCATACATGTTGCTGCAAATGACAGGATTTTACTTTCTTCACAGAAGAATAGTGTTCCATCAGGTA
>NW_007810458.1:0-984 GCF_000696425.1 Galeopterus variegatus | reverse complement strand
TTTTTTTTTTTTTTTTTTTTTTTTTTTTTTATGATGGCTGGCCAGTACAGGAATCAGACCTTGGACCTGGTATTATCAGCACCATGCTCTAACCAACTGGTTACCCCACTCTTAATGAGTCCATTTCTCTTGGGTATATGTCTATATCCACAAAAAGACTTGTGTAGGATATGTACAGCAGATTGATTCATAATAGCCAAAAACAGGAAACAGCTCTGTTTTACCCATTTGTACCCATTTAATTGTGGCACAGTCATACAGTGGAATACTACTTAGAAATAAAAAGGAGTAAACTACTAATAAAGTTAACAAATGGATGAATCCCCAAAACACTGATACAGTTTGAATGCGTTTATCTCCCCAAAGGTCATGTTGAAATCTGATCCCCCATGTGCCAGTGTTGGGAGGACTTTGGGTTATGGGGGCAGATCCCTCATGAATGGACTAATGCCCTCGCTGGGTAGGGGGGAGGGTAGTGAGTTCTCACTCTGTTAGTTCCTACAAGAGTTGTTTAAAAGACCCTGGCACCTCTCTCTTCCCCTCCCCCTTTCCTGCCCCTTCCCCTCCGCTCCCTCTTCCTCTTCTCTCTCTCTCTGTCTTGCTTCCTCTCACCATGTGATCTCCTTGTAACTACCACCTGCCCTGCTGCCTTCCACCATGAGTGGAAGCAACCTGAGGCCTCTGCCAGATGCAGCTGTCCCAGAATCATGAGCCACATAAACCTCTTTTCTTTACAAATTACCCAGTCTCAGGTGTCCTGTTATAGCAACACAGAAATGAACTAATACAAACACTGAGTGAAAGAAACCAGGCATGTACTATATATACTTCCATTTATATGACGTTCAAAAGCAGGCAACACTAATCTATGGTGATAGAAATCAAAACAGTGTTTATTTTGAAAGAATGGGATGACTAAATAGAAAGGGACACAGGGGAACTTTCTGGGGTGATAGAAATAGTCTATATCTTGCTGGAGGAACT
>NW_007810457.1:0-984 GCF_000696425.1 Galeopterus variegatus | reverse complement strand
CCAAGAGGACAGTGCAGGTCAGGCATGGACACATTCTACAGTGACCACAGAGAAGTCTGGTTCTCTTTGGTCCTTTCTTTTCTCTTACCTTGCTATTCTTTGCTGTCAGAAAGTTCTCCATTTCAAGGATATAAATGGGCACACGGGATTGACACAAAGGACATGGAACAGCTTTTTCCAGCTTGTTCTTGCTGTGGCACTTTTGGTAAGTCTGTGGACTCCTCCTTGCCAGGGCTGCATCCACTGATGAAGCTGGGTCACAAAGCTGCTCCTCTGCAGTCCAGAAGAGCTAATTAATTAAGAGGAGGAATGGCCTTTTACCCTTCAGAATAAAACATGCCAAGAAAGTGTTTTCCTCTTTTTCCTTTTACTTATTTATTTATTTATTTTTCTAAATAATACTCTGACTTTAAATAAGCCAAAACTACAGAGAAACTTGAAAGTGAATTAAAAACAAAAACAAAAAACGAACTCGGGCTTAGGACCCCCAAACTCCTCAGAGTCTCAACCTTTGTTTGGAGGAGGAAAAAATGCCCATGCATTTTAAAAGCTGAATCCCACAACATCTCTCCCTCTCTCTCTTCCCACAGCTGCTTAAGGGGATAATAGGACAGTGGCATTTTTATTACAGGTAAAAATATATGTTTTAAAAATGCTCTGGAGAAATTTGACTGCTGGTCTGTTATGGCTAGAAATTCCATTCAGATTATTTGAGTGTTTGCATGTTTTACTAGAAGAACATTTTTATAATTATGAAAAGGGGATTTGGGGCTAAACTAGTAGGAGCAGGTATAAAAGTAGATGGATTTGATATCACTTTTTCTTTCATTGTAGATTTGACAAAATCTAGACTGGGTTAGAAACCCTCCATTTCGATAACCTTTTGTTCTAGGAATCTGAGGTGAGAAGAGTTTTTCCCCACAGTACCTTGTCAGTCAACACTATGACCAACAACAGAGTTAACTAACGACTACTTCATGAACT
>NW_007810456.1:0-984 GCF_000696425.1 Galeopterus variegatus | reverse complement strand
AAAAAAAAAATTGCTCAGGGGGTCACGTGCCAGGATTATGTGAGTACGTACGTGCAGAATTTATTTCCTGTTTTAAATTTTGAACAGATTATATTATACATAATAAATCTGCCCTCAAGCCTGTCAGACCACCCCTCTCCCCTACAACTTTCCCCAAATCAGTCTTTTGGGTTACTATTTAATCCCTTCAAGGAGGTGACTTCAAAAAGAGTCAACAAATTGACTCAAATACCAAATTGTCTTAAAATTCAGGCAGTAAATGGATTTCTCCTTAAATCCATTTCTGCTTAAGGGCTCTGTGCCCAGGTAACTAAGGCCTTAATAATAGACAGACCACACTGTATGCAGGTTTTTCCCAGGGACAACCTGGCTGCGGGAGGAGTGGGGCAAGACCCCATCTCCTCGGTCGGTTCCTCCTGCTCTCCCTGACCTCTAAACTTTGAGTGGCTCCAAGTTAAGTCCTTGGATCTCCATCTATTTGCTGACGACTTCCAAATTCGTATCTCCAGCCCAGATCAGTCCCTCCACCTCCAGACTTGTATCCAACCACCAGCCTAATGTTCCACTTCAACATCTGACCCAACGTGGCTGAGATGGAGCTCCCGATCTTACCCCCACGCTGCTCCTCCTATGGTCTTTCCCAACTCCAGTTTTGACAACTCCATCCTTCCCTGTTCACCAGGACAAAAACCTCAGTGTCCTCCCTGACCTTACTTCTCTCACTCTCCCTATCTTTTGGTTCTATCTTCATGTCATTTGTAGCAGCTGACCACCTCGTCCCCACCTCCGGTGCTGTCACTCGGGCCCAGACTCCCACCATTTCTCTGCTGGTTGCTTCAAACCCTCCTTTCTCCCTGTATTCACCTCCCACCCGCCTTCACACTCCTCTCGCCACAGCAGCCTGAGTGGTCTTGTTCAAAAGTTGGATTGTGTCAATTCTCTGTTCAAAACCCTCCCATCTCAGGGAAAAAGGCCAGCCAGTCA
>NW_007810455.1:0-984 GCF_000696425.1 Galeopterus variegatus | reverse complement strand
GTTCTTCTCTTTGACACCAGGAGTTGCTTCAGAGCAGAGATCGTGTCTCATCTTCCCAGTCCTTACAGTCCTCTCACTCAGAAAAAAAGTCCATACACTACACGAAGTCAGTGTTTATTGTATGAATGGTAAATAAATAAATCTCTCTTAACATTATTGATATTTTCCAGGTACATAGATAATTATATTCTAAATTACTAGATTGAAACTATATAGACATCAGCATGTTCTCTGAGTGTTACTTTTTGGTTTGAAGGAATTTTTAATTTTTTTTTTCATTCTGAATGAAAGGATGTTTTAAAAAGGCTTTTCTTAAAATATAGGATGCAAAAAAAAAGTCCTGGTTAATTGACATTTCTGTTAAATTCAGCTCCAAATTAAAAAAAAATAATTATATATATATATTTAAAAAATAATTATATATATATATATATATATATGCGCACACATTTTTATGTATATATGTTGGGATTGTTTCCTTGTGCTATAGCAGAGGAGAAATAAATTAAGCATGTTACATAAAGCTAAAAAGAAAAAATGTCTTTTATCTTCCTCTCTTGAGGCTAAGTTGAGGCATGAAGGACTTCATCCACTATTTGAAAATACTGCATAGTATATGTATTTTCTCTCAATTTACTCAAATATGTGATTTTCAGGGAAAAAAAAACAATCTTGTGGGAGAACCAATGACCATTTATCTTTATACACACTTTTCCTTATCCAAGAAACACATCTTGTTAACAACTAAAGTCTACTGTGATTGATTCCCAGCAAATCTTTCAAAACGGATGTCACTCCAATCTTGAGGAGGATTTTTTTGGATCATTTAACCTCCTCCGAAGCAATAGAAGTTCTTAAAAATAACTTTTATGCCAGAAGTTGAATAACTTTGTACAGCTTGTTTTTGTTTTTACCAGAATATGTAGAGAGAACTTAATGAGGTTCCATATGTCAAGTCTGAAGTCAGATTAAAAACAAATAATT
>NW_007810454.1:0-984 GCF_000696425.1 Galeopterus variegatus | reverse complement strand
TCTATATGGGATCCGAACCCTCGGCGGGAGCACCGCTGCACTCCCAAGTGCCGCACTCTACCGAGCGCACCACCGGGCCGGCCCCCTTGTGATAATTTTTTAAAAAGTGGATTCATCTTAATATTAAAGTTTAAATCTGCTGATACGGAAAATAAGTACTATGAAAATATTATTGAAATAAATGATTTTTTGAACTGGAAGCTTCCTCAGAAGTCAAGTAAGCTAACCTCCTCATTTCACAGCTGAGAAAACGGAAGACAAGAGAAAGTGATAAGCTCAAGGTAATATAGCAATTTAGAAAAAGAGCTAGATTTGACTCTATGAAACTGCAGCAGACAAAGGGCATTACCAATGGACTTAAAACACAAATTACAGTGTCTGGCATCTAAGTACACAAATGTGGAAGTGGGGCACAGATGTGGCAAAGGAGATGGAAAGGGTGGTTGGGAGATTGGTTACATTAAACCATAAGTAAATTGAGCAAATAAGTAAATTTAATGAGGATAAAGAGACTCAGGTTTCTCACCATTAGAGAAGATATTTATTTTTAAGTGGAAAAGGGGAAGTCTAGAAAGGATCTTGAGTTGTTGGATTGGAATTGGAGATATTGGCAGGAACTCACGGTTTTAAAATATATGTACTGGATAGATAAGGGAAATAGTTATAGATGCAAGCACATGTGTACATGTTTGTAAATATGTGCATATGTGTATGTATGTGTTATGTATGTATATGTATATGTTATGTGTGTATATATGTGCATATGTGTGTTGTATTTGTGTGTGTTTATAATTGTGTGTATCTATTGTACACATGTATTTCCTAGTTCTGTCCACTGAGAGTTCCCAGAAGCAATGACACACCAGTAGCAATGAGAGCACTGAGAGCCCAGATCCCAATACCCTCCTCCACGAAAGGAACCCGGGCTTCTGGGTTGAGCCTAGCTCTGGGTCAGGGAAAATAGAAAATGAACCTGGAACTTTT
>NW_007810453.1:0-984 GCF_000696425.1 Galeopterus variegatus | reverse complement strand
TAAGTTGGCAGTAAGTATATGGGTTAATTCGTGGGTTCTCTATTCCATTCCATTGGTCTGCGTGTCTGTTTTTATGCCAGTACCATGCTGTTTTGGTTACAATAGCTTAGTAGTATAATTTGAAGTCAGGTAGTGTTATGCCTCCAGCTTTATTTTATTTATTTATTTATTTAGCTC
The DNA here is from genome assembly GCF_000696425.1 of Galeopterus variegatus. Classification (NCBI taxonomy): domain Eukaryota; kingdom Metazoa; phylum Chordata; class Mammalia; order Dermoptera; family Cynocephalidae; genus Galeopterus; species Galeopterus variegatus. Next base: position 807 of record NW_007810453.1, on the reverse strand, counting down.
AGGATTGCTTTGATAATTCAGGGCCTTTTGTTCTGTATGAATGTTGGGATTGTTTTTCTATTTCTGTGAAGAATGTCATGGGTATTTTGATGGGGATTGCATTGAATCTGTAGATTGCTTTGGGTAATACAGACATTTTCACAATATAAATTCTTCCAATTGAAGAGCCTGGTATGTCTTTCCACCTTTTTGTGTCCTCTTTAATTTCTTTCAGTAGTGTTTTGTAATTCTCATTGTAGAGATCTTTCACCTCCTTGGTTAAATTGATTCCTAGGTTTTTTTTTTTTTTTAGTTTTTGGTGACTATTGTAAATGGACTTGTTTTCTTGATTCCTTTTTCTGCTAGTTTGTTACTGAAATATAAAAAAGCTACTGATTTTTGGCTGTTGATTTTGTATTCTGCAACATTACTGAAATTGTTACTCAGGTCTAGGAGTTTTTTGATAGAGTCTTTAGGTTTTTCTATATGTAAGATCATGTCTTCTGCAAATAGGGACAATTTGACTTCATCTTTACCAATTTGGATGTCCTTTATTTCTTTCTCTTGTCTGATTGCTCTGGCTAGTAATTCCAATAGTATGTTAAATAGGAGTGGTGAGAGTGGGCATTTTTGCCTTGTTCCTGTTGTTAAGGGGAAAGTTTTCAGCTTTTCCCCATTCAGGATGATATTGGTTATTGGTTTGTCATATATGGCTTTTATTGTGTCTTGATAATTTCCTTCAATGCCTAATTTGCTGAGACCCTTTATCATGAAGTGATGTTGAATTTTGTTGAATGCTTTTTCTGCATGTATTGAGATAATTATATG
>NW_007810452.1:0-984 GCF_000696425.1 Galeopterus variegatus | reverse complement strand
GTTACTGCTTTTAATCTCTCACTATGCCTTGTTTATAAATTAAACTTTATCATAAGTATGTTTGAGTAGAAAAAAATAGTATATATAGGGTTTAGTACTATCTGCACTTTCAGGCACCCACAGGGGGTCTTAGAATGTATTCTCCAAGGATAACGGGGGACCATGGTAAATGATAAGGCAGTGTTCTAAACTGCCTGAGCTTTCAAAGTGCTCCAACACACACAGAGTCCCTAGGCAAAGGATGGAAGACTTATTCGTTCAAAGTATTAAAAGGAAATCTCTCTTCGGTAAAGGGACATGAAAATCAACTACATTGTATATTGATAAAATAAAATAAATAAATAAAAAGTAAAATAAATAAATGCACAATCACCAGCTTCAATAAAAATAAATAAATAAATAATAAAAGGAAACCTCTTCAATCATTGGTTGACCACTAAACTAATCAAGCAGAGGCTACAGTAGCTGTACACCACAGAGAATACACATTTTAAAGAATTATTCCAGGAAAGTCAACAAAGATAAAACAATAACAACAAACCCTGGTGGGAAGAGAATCAGATTTTTAAGAGCTGCCACATTATATCCCTTAAAATGTCTTGTTTTCAATAAAAGCAAAAATTGTGAGACATGCAAAGAAACAGGCAAGTAGTGTCCATACACAGAAATGACAGTAGTCAATAGAAACTATACATGAAGAAATCTACACATTGGACCTACTAGACAAAGATTTTAAATTAGCTATTATAAATATGTTCAAAGAACTACAGAAATCAAATCTAAAGAATTAAAGGACAGTATGAGAATTATGTCTTACAAAACAGAGAATATCAATAATAAGAGAGAAATATAAAAAAAACCAAATACAAATTCTGAGGTCAAAAGGACAATTGAAATGGAAATTGACTAGAAGGGGTCAACAACAGACTTGAGTTGGCAGAAGAAAGAATCAGTGAACTTGAAGATAAGTTTTTTTTTGTTTTG
>NW_007810451.1:0-984 GCF_000696425.1 Galeopterus variegatus | reverse complement strand
GATCTCCAGGTTCTTCTCTCCTTAATGTCTCCTCAAAGCACAACTGTTTCCTTGAGATTTAGATAAATAAAGCTTTCTCATTTGTCCATTTGCATCTTTATTTCCAGGGCACCTCGGGTTATTTTATTTTATTTATTTTTTGTCTTTTTGTCTTTTTCCGTGTCCGGCAACGGGATCGCAACCCTCGGTGTTGCTCCCGCGCCTCGCTCAGCCAGTGAGCAGGAACCGGTCTGTATGTGGGATCCGAACCCTCGGGCGGGAGCGCCGCCGCGCTTCCCAAGCGGCGCACAGTGCGCCACCGGGCTGGCCCTCGGGTTATTTCTTAAACAGACAGAAGGTGGTGTTCCTTCAAACTCATGATCTTCAAAATTCAGGCACAAATAAGACTCCACTTGGAAGCAAAAATAAATTGGTCAGTGATCTGTGAAAGAAAATTATCTTGTTATAGAAAAACCACTTAAGGAAGACCAGGATTGGTCTGCAAATACTATGCCGCTTCATTCAACCACAGGAAGAAAAAAAGGAAACCACATCACTTTCCATAACTTTAGTACCTCATATAACCTTCCAGGCCCTCCCCTGCAAGCCAGATTCATCATCTGCCTTTAAAGCATAATAATTTTCTGGACTAAAACATATCTAGAAAAGTATACTTTGGATAAAAATAAACATAAGTAACTTATATTCTATGTTACTTATGACTATATTGAAGAGCAGAGAAAACACCAGATTGAGTTGGAAGAGTTCACAAATATTCCAATGCTCCTTCTGAGTGCATGGTAGGATTGCGTTTTCTCACCCTTTTGAATTTAGACATGTCTGTGGGAGTGGATTTGACTAATGAAAGATGGACAGAAGGGATGCATGGCACCCCTGGTCAGCTTTGTGAGACAGTGATAATGTGGCAGATTAGATCCTTGAGGTACTTAGAGTCCCTGAGCTTTGTACATGCAGTGTGAAATGTGAAGTCACAGTGATTGGGGG
>NW_007810450.1:0-984 GCF_000696425.1 Galeopterus variegatus | reverse complement strand
GTCTGGTTACCTAGCTCATAGACCTGTGTGTGAAGGGTTTGTGAATGGGCTCGAGGGGGCTGTGAGCTCCAGACCCAGCCCTAGCTCTACACAAGTCTTGAAAAGTTTGTTTCTGATTAAAATACAGAAAGTTACAAATAAGCATTGTCCCAACTCTAATAACAACAACAAAAAAATGAATAATCTATGAAATCAAAACTTTTCTTGACCTCTTCATAGAGCTGTGGTTGCAAAGCAACTAGGGAAACTAAATTTTTAATGTCACAAGGCCCTATGAAGAGAAGTGGAAACCATAACACAGGCAGAGACAAATACTAAAATAAGTTCATATGATAACAGAGATGAATTTCAATGGGTTTGTGAGAAAACCAGATGCAGAAGATGAAGAAATAAGGGATTTAATTGTAAGTTAGTAGAAATGGTCAAAACAAAAAGTAAAATAAATAAATAAATACATAGAAATCAATTAATAATACATAACAAAGGCCTAAGCATGTTGAGAAATAATAAATAATTTACATGTAATTAGAATCTCAGAAGAAAAAGAGAACAAGAAAAGAGCAGAAGAAATCTTTGAAAAAGAATGGCTAATTGTTTTTCTAAACGATTGAATGATTACAAACCACAGATGCATAAAACTCAGAAAACCTAAAAATAAACACAAAGTAAAATATACATATAGGCCTATCATAGTCAAATTGATGAGAACCCCCTAAAAATCTTGAAAGTAACCAAAGAAAAAGAAGAATCATAGTCAAATTTTTATGTACTAATTGTTTATTTCATTGTTATAAGCAATGATAGAAGAATATAGAACAAGAACAAGGTACAAAAAGGCAACCAAGAATCCCATAGCCTAGGAAACTGTTTTCAAAAATTTAGGTAACATACTTTAAAAAAATAAAATGAGAGAATTCATGGTAAGTAACCTGCCCTACAAAAAATACTTTTAAGTAAAGGTTTTCAGACTTATGAAGCATATTA
>NW_007810449.1:0-985 GCF_000696425.1 Galeopterus variegatus | reverse complement strand
GGAGGAAACTTACAAAGAGATTAATACCTTAAAAAGGAATGTAGCAGAACTCCTAGAAATGAAGGATTCACATGATGAAATAAAAAAAAAAAAAAAAAAGAACAAGAACAGGAAGCATGAGTAGCAGGCTAGAGCAAGCAGAAGAAAGAATTTCAGACCTCAAATATGATATTTTTTAAATAAACCAGGCCGACATGAAAAAAGAAAATAAAATTTAAGTTGATAAAATCTAATAGTGCTAGCAGACAAACTCAAGCACACAGACATCCAAATCATGGGTCTTCCAGAGGGTGAGGAGAAATGAAAAGTCATTGAAAGCCTATTCAAGGAAATAATAACAGAAAACTTCCCAGGTATAGGGAGAAACATAGAACTTCAGATCCACATAGCCCAAAGATCCCCAAACAGATTCAATCCAAGAAGATCCTCTCCAAGACATATTACAGTTAAACTGGTGTAGCTCAAAGCCAAAAGAGAATTCTAAAAGCAGCAAGATAAAAGTGTCAAGTCGACTATAAGGAGCCCCCATCAAACTAACAGCAGACTTCTCAACTGAAATCTTACAGGCTAGAAGAAAATGGGATGATATATTCAATATACTAAAAGAAAAAAAAAATGCCAGCCAAGAATTCTATACACAGCAAGAGATTTCATATTCAGAAATCAGGAAGAAACAGTGTATTTCGCAGACAGACAAAAATTATGGGAGTTCACTAACACATGACCAGTCCTGTAAGAAATTCTCAAAGGAGTCCTGCATCCAGAATCTGCAAAATGATAATCACTATCACCAATTCCCAAGAAAGAGCAAAACTTGCAGTTAAAACCAAAATGCAAATGAGAAAGGGAAAGAAACTAAATCATATCACTACAAAAATCCAACTAACATTGAAGATGAAAAATAAAAGGGGAATAAAGGAAAATGTGATATTTAAAACATGTAAACAAAAAGCAATAAAATGGCAAGAGTAAAGAAATACTTGTC
>NW_007810448.1:0-985 GCF_000696425.1 Galeopterus variegatus | reverse complement strand
CTGCAGCCATTTAATTTTATTTCACATTTCTCATAAAACATTCTGGAAAAAGAGGGATACTAGGGGTGGGGTATACCGATCATGGACTGGGTTTTGCAGTTCAGGTTTCTCTGGGCCTGTTGGAGTTTCCACTTAAGTAATTACCCAAGGCAGTTCTGACTAGCTGAAGCACTAATTGCCTGCACACTTCACCAGTGAGGACTCGGTGGTGAGCAGGTGGGAGGCTCCGAGCTTGGTTCTGAAGCTCTGGCCTCCATCTCATCTGGCTTTCTTTGTCAGATTAGAATTTGGAGGCATTGACCCTGAGTCTCCAGGTTGGTGCACTGGGTAGCTGTCAAAATGGGGCAGCTGAGACAGGTCCTCCTATGCCCCCTTTTCTTCCACATTGTCCCTGGGGGTCCCACCACTTACTGGCATGTGGCCTTGGGCAAACAGCGTAGTGTTTTGCATATGTGAAAGTGAGATTATACTTGTGCCTATTGTGGGTGAAGTACTGCAGCCAGGGTGCCCAGGTATGTGGGTGGCTGATGTTGGCTGGGTAAATGGTGTTTTAGAGAAAATCTCTGTTGTCAAAAAAGTCAGAACTTATCACACTTTTGCTTTTGAATGTGCTTTGTCCTAGCCTGGCCATTCATCACTTGAGACCCGATCTCTCTGATTCCTCTGTAAAATGGGTGTGCCATGGAGGAGCCCCAGGAACCAGGGGCAGGTCCTCTCCAATGAGTGACAGCTTGCCTCTCACTTCTGTATACCGTTCCACACTCCTGTGTAAGATTTTCGTTCTTAATGGTTATTCTTATTTAAGAAAGAAAAATGTAAACACAGGGCCTTTCCAGCCTGCTGTTCACCATTGCAACATATTTATTCCAAGAGACTGGCAGAATCATCCTTTTCTTTGTTACGGAATGTGGTTTCCTTGCTTCTAGACAAGTGGCCTAGCAGTCTGCACCAAAGGAGGTTTAACTTAATAGCCTTGAGCACTGCT
>NW_007810447.1:0-985 GCF_000696425.1 Galeopterus variegatus | reverse complement strand
AAAAAAAAAAAAAAAAAAAAAAAAAAAAATGTAAAGGTTTTCAATAGAAAACCCAACTTTATCAACATAAATTTGTTGTTTCTCTTTAACTCTGTGTCCCTATACAAGCTATGTGCCCTGTACAAGCATATCATGTTGCTGCTAAATATTATAGTGTACACCGACCCCCACTTGATACATGATTAGGACAATTTTTTAATCCAGCCAACTTTAATTTAGAAAAGTTATATTCCCTGAGGAATGTGATATTAAGGTCTTAATTCTTAAGTGATTTCTACATTTTATAAAAAGCTTTTTTTTTGTGGGGGGAGCAGCTGGCATGTATGGGGATCCAAATCCTTGACCTTGGTGTTATAACACCACAGTTTAGCCATCTTGAGCTAACCGATCAGCCCTATTGCTACATTTTTTGCAAAACAGGTTTACTTTTTCCCTACCATTGGTTTCTTTTATCATTGAAGATAAGCAGCTGACAACTTGCAGAACTGTGTTCTTTTAACCAGTACTAGTATATAACTGGTGAATGTTATGACAGTTCAAAGTACATCTTTAATTAGGAAGGTTTTTTGCTTTTTTTTTTTTGGTGGCTGGTTACTATGAGGATTTGAACCCTTGATTTTGGTGTTACCACACCATGCTCTGCTCAACTAAGTTAACCAGCCAGCCCTGGAAGGTTTTTAATAGCCACTATAAAGTGTTGTTCTAGGTTATCAAAAAGGGATAGATAAAAGGAATTCTAAAAAAGAAGTTATTCATGCACATACTTTAATAAAATAAGTCCACCGAAAAATAAAAAAAAGGACTTAACCCTGAGGTTTTTGTTAATTTATGTACAAGTCAGGTTGGTTCTATAAATTTGCCCTTGCAACCTGAAAAGTGTGATAGGGACGATCTAGTTGTACAACTGACCAATCATTTTAAAGTGACACATCAAAGGGAATGCAGGGATGAAAGCTTTTTTTTTTTTTTTTTTTTTTTTTTTTTT
>NW_007810446.1:0-985 GCF_000696425.1 Galeopterus variegatus | reverse complement strand
GGGCGCGACACTGAGGGTTGCGATCCGTTGCCGGGCAAGAAAAAAAGACAAAAAAAAAAAAAAAAAAAAACAATAGACTCTTCTTCCTGTCTCTTTTAGATTGCCTATTAATCAGATACTACATAGATTGAGAAATTGAGAAAACGGGTCTATTCCTCTGCTTTTCTCCTCATGAAATTTTCATTATAAAGGACTTTTTTTCTTTTAGACCAAGTAGCTCAATGATTTTGAACAACTGACAACAGAAAAAATTAAAGGTTGCAGGCTGAACTTTTATAGGAAATTACAGGTTACTAGTTTTGCATATTTAAATTAGTTCAGAAGTAAAACTTTTTATAGTCAGAATGTAGTTAGTTCCTTATTTCTTAAAAATATATGAAGTGTCATTAATTTTCAACTACAGTTTTGAAAACTCAATTGTTATATATCACATACATAGTACAGTTGTCTATAATACTCCCTCCCCCCCAGTATTAAGACCCTGAAGTTATAGAAATTGAAAATGCTAAAGATTGTCTACAATCAAAAATATTTCAAACATTTAAATGTTTCTTCTTAGCCTACGATCAGGGCTTTGGCATTAAAGGTTTTAAGAGAAATCCTAAGGCATCAACCAGCAAGATTTAAAAACTATGCAGAACTGACTGTTATGAAAACATTAGAAGCACATAAAGATCCTCACAAGGAGGTAAGTTGCCTGACAGTTAAATTATTATTTTATTCTCATTATTTTATTGTATGAAATATGTAAACATTGCATAAAAAGTACCCTTATTAGTCACTTCCTTGATGGACACTTATCTTTATATTCAAGGTTCATACCCGATTAGGAAGTGAGCATATATTCTTTTCTATTAAATGGATTATGGTGATATCATGGCCTTTCACCTAAAATAGGCTAGCTCTAGGAAATATTATTTATCTCATTTCATTTTCTCCTTCATTTCACTTTTAGAGTTCACCAATTTTATCTTCTCTTTTCATT
>NW_007810445.1:0-985 GCF_000696425.1 Galeopterus variegatus | reverse complement strand
CTGGCTTCAAAGCTTCAAAGGACAGTCTATGGGTTGAATGTGTTGGGAACTTGAGTCCCACTGTAACCATATTAAGAGAGTGAGAAATCTGATTGTGGTAGTTGAAAGGTGGAACCTTTAAGAGGTGATTGGATCATGAGGACTATGCGTTATCATGGATGTGGACTGGTGACTTTATAAGCACGTGAAAATGCTCTTGCCATTCTCACCATATGACACTTTGTGTCATTGTAGAAAGTCACCACCAAAAAGAAGGCTCTCACCAGATGTGTTACCAGCCTCCGAAACTGTAAGAAATAAGCCTCTTTTCTTTATGCATTGCCCAGTTCCAGGTATTCTGTTATGACTAACAGACAATGACTCTCTTATTAGGGACTAGTGCAGCTGGCGACGTTAAGTTGAAACCAATGCCCATTTATCATTCCAAACATCCTAGGGCCCTTAAGAGTTATGCTAAATCTACTCTGCTGTGTGCTATAAATGGAGCAACAAAGCCTGGATGACAGAATATCTGTTTACAACATGGTTTACTGAATATTTTAAGCCCACTGTCAAAAACTACTGCTCAGAAAAAAAAGGTTCCTTTCAAAATATGACTGCTCATTGACAGTGCATCTGGTCACCCAGGAGCTCTGATGGAGATATACAAGGAAATTAATGCTGTTTTCATGCCTGATAACACAATGTCCATTCTGCAGCCCATGGATCAATTCATTTTGACTTTCAAGTCTTATTTTTTAAGAAATACATGTTGTAAAGCTATAGCTGCCATAGACAGTGATTCCTCTGATGGATTTGGGCAAAGTAAATTGAAAACTTTCTGGAAAGGATTCACCATTCTAGATGCCATTAAGAACATTCATGATTCATGGGAGGAGGTAGGAATATCTACATAAGCAGGATTTGGGAACAAATTGATTCAATCCTCATGGATGACTTTGAGGGGTTCAAGACTTCAGTGGAGGAAGTAACTGCAGATGTGGTG
>NW_007810444.1:0-985 GCF_000696425.1 Galeopterus variegatus | reverse complement strand
GTGATTTATAAAGAAATGAAATTTATTTCTTACAGTTTTGGAAGCTGAGAAGTCCACGGCCCAGGGAGCACATCTGGTGAGCACCTTCTTGATGGCGACTCTTGTCTTGATGGTGACTCTTGTCTTGATGGTGGCGAGGCAGGGTATCACGTGGTGAGAGAATGGGAAGAGCACTCTCACGTGCTTGTTATAAAGCCACCAGTCCACACCCATGATAACACATTACTCCATGCGTGGATAAATCCATTCAGGAGGGCACAGTCTTCACAATACAATCACCTCTCCAAGGCCCCATTTTTCAAATATCATAGTTGGATTTCCCACCCTCTTAACACTGTTACGGTGAAGATCAAATTTCCAACCCATGAAGTTTTAGGGAACACACTTGATCCATAGCAGACAGTGAGGAACTTGAAGATATTCTAGTAATTTAACAGGCAAAAATCTTAAGTTACAAAGGAACTGTTGTGGGAAACTGACTTAACTCATAGCATCTTAAACCTCCTTCTGTTCTCTGATTTCTGATAGCGTCTCTGAGAGTTTCCACACCCTGTTTAGACCCGATAAAATGAGATTAACTGAGAGTAGTATCTAGTTCTGGCCCTAAGAAAAACCCATAAATAAGGTAAAGCTGGTTTTGTTTGGTTGGTTGGTAATTACTTCCCTCACTACCAAACCCCCCGTGAAATTCCCTTCATTGTTTTTGCTGCATTATAGACATCTATCCCCCCCCCCATGTATATCTGCCATTCCACATATTCCATTTCCATCTCAGTTCTACTCTACATATCAAAATTTACCTATCCTGGGCTCAACACCTCAGAAACTTTTCTTCTACTCATGTGATAACAGCTGATAATGAATTGATTCATGTGCTCCTCATCCCAAGAAATATATTTGTATTTTAATTGGACCTTCTGAAAATATAAATTTCACACAATGGCACTTTAAATAGTGAGAATTGTGGTTGTAGAAAACATAGGAA
>NW_007810443.1:0-985 GCF_000696425.1 Galeopterus variegatus | reverse complement strand
TTATTCAAAATATTTTAACATTTACTTGTACATATTTGCAGGTACAGTATGTTGTTTCAATACATGCATATATTGCACAATGATTCACTTATGGTAGATAGAATAGTTTTGTATCCATTAGTCCACCACTTTTCCTCCTCCTCCCTTCACCCCATCACTTGACCCCCGCTTCTGGTAACCATTACTCTATACTGTCTATGAGAACCACTTTTTTTTTTTTTTAATTCTACATATGAGTGATATCATGCAGTGTTAGTACCTGACTTACTTTACTTAACACAATGGTTTCCAGTTCCATCCATGAGGCTGCAAATGATAGTATATCAATTTTTTAATAGTTGAGTAGTATTCCATTGTGTATGGAGTGAGATGATATCTCTTTGTGCTTTTAATTTGCATTTTCCTAATGATTAGAGAGGTTGAGCATTTTTGTCATGTGCCTGTTAGACATTTGTATATCTTCTTTTGAGAAAAGTCTGTTTGGGCCCTTTGCCCATTTTTTAATTTGGTTGTTTTTGCACTTGTGAGTCGCTTAAGTTCCTTACACATTCGGGAAATTAGCCCCTTGCTTGATGTGTAGTTGGCAAACACTCTCTCCCTTTCTGTTTGTTGTCTTTTCACTTTGCTGACAATGCCCCTTGCTGTGCAGTTTTCTGATTGAGATAGACCTATTTATGTATTTTTGCTTTAGTTGCCTGTGTCTTTGTAGTCTCGCTCAAAAAAGTTCTGCCCACTCCCATTTTGTATTGTGTTTCCTTTATGTTTTCTTCTATTAGATTCATACCTCAGGTCTTAAATTGAGGTCTCTGGTCTATTTTGAGTTGATTTTTGTGTATGGTGAGAGATAAGGTCCAGCTTCAATCTTCTTCAAGTGGATATCCAGTTTTTCAAGCATCATTTGTTGAAGAGGCTGTTTTTTCCTCGTTGTATGTTTTTGGCACCTTTCCTTTATTGAAAATCAGTTGGCTGGAAGTGCATGGGTTTA
>NW_007810442.1:0-985 GCF_000696425.1 Galeopterus variegatus | reverse complement strand
GTTCCTAATCGCTTCTATGATTATCTTAGTCTTGAATCCTAAGTCATAAACTTTACAGCCCAGCTAGATTGACAGGAGCCCATGTGACCTGTGCTATGACCATTCAAACATATGGACACCTGAACTATATCATCCTAAACTGGAACAGGGTACAGTCAGATTTATTTCCATCTATAGAAAAGCATGAATTAAAAATTATTTCTTAACCTCATATATTTCACTGGTTCACACAGAAGACTGCCTTTGCCTGACCAATTTCATTCCTGAGGTGAAAACACAGGGATAGTGATATGATCTTAGGGCTGCAGTCCCAGCAATTTCCATATCATGCAAGTTGTACTGGAAAAAAACCCATGAGACTTCTTTGCTTATTGGAAGCCATCTTCTAGGTATTCATCCGTACAGACTCTCTTTTCCTTTGTGACAGTAAGCTGAGATGTGATGCTAAAAAACTGAAATATTGATGGAACTTAGAAGAGAAAAGAGGAGTAACTTTGAAGTCAGAACTCTGAACACTTGCTCCCTTACTAGTTTTGTGACTACAGGCAAGCTGTTCAAAGTTTCTGTGCTTTGAGTTCCTCTTTTTGGAACTGTATCACCTGCCTCCTAAGGTTTGGTGCAGAGTATAAGATAATGTGGAGTACTGTACAGATATAAATAATATAAATAAATATAAATAAATGCTAAATTTTAATACCAACCTGCACGTCTGAAGACTTCACTGCAAATGTAAGACAATGACAGTTGTGAAGGAAACAGGGAAAGATGTTGCATTAATAATTAATAAGATGAATTTGATGGCAAGGAAGGAAACAGTGGCTTAAACAATGAATATATTTAATATCTCATTTATTATGTAGTCTGAAGGTAGTATTTCTAGGGTTGGTTTTGCAGCTAAGTGATGACATCATGGACTTGGGGACCTCCCACCTTTTTTGCTCAAATATCCTCAACTATTTTTTTGTCTCATGCATGATTGTGTTGC
>NW_007810441.1:0-985 GCF_000696425.1 Galeopterus variegatus | reverse complement strand
CATCAGAGCTTGAGACTCTTCAGCTTTTGGGTTCCAGGACTTACACCAAGGACACCATCAGATTCCCTGGTTTTGAGGCCTCTGGATTTGGACTGAGCCATGTTACCAGCATCAAGTTTATAGACGGCCTGTTGTGGGACTTTTCTTCACAGTCATGTGAGCTAATTCCCCTTATAAATCCCTCTCATATAATTATAACATATTCTATTGATTATGTCTCTCTGGAGAACCCTGACTAATACAATGACAATACTAAGAAAAGAATATATAGGGGGGAAATGAAAAACAAAGAGTAAGAAAATATGATTTGGAAATATATTAGAACCTCATTTTTTCAATATTGAACCATTTGTCTATTTTTTAGAATATGGAATTTGCTAAAAACATTAATTTAAAAGCATTTCTTTTTATTAGAAATAATGAACACATACTGAACCCAGAGCCAGAAATTCTACTGGCAATGCAATCATTAAAAGAGTACTATAGAGCTATTCATGTCTGTTTTTAGGATAATTTTTTCTGTAAAGCTATATTAAATGAATTTTGCTCTTATCAAATTGCACTTGAGTATCTGCCCTTGGTTATAACAAATGAACCAGATTTGAAATATATAATGCCCTTTTCTATTGATGCACTGTAAAACAATACTAGTCCCCACTGGCATCTTAGAGTTGCTTCATTATATAAGGAGAAATCGGAAGAAAAGCACCACAGGCAGATGTCCTGAATGCTGTCAGAGCAGGTGACATTATGTGATGTGACTCACCTTGACATCTCTCGGTATTCCATTACAAATCTGAGAGACTGTGTTTTCACTTGTGGGTTGCAATTGCCTCGGGTACCCAGATACTATCCATGTTCTTCCGCAGAGGTCAGACACTGCTCATTGTTAAACACCAGTCAAACACGTGGTGGCCAGCTGGCAATTTGACACTCCTGCTGTACTAGAATCTGCTCTTTCTAATCTAATATTTTGTAGGAGGCA
>NW_007810440.1:0-985 GCF_000696425.1 Galeopterus variegatus | reverse complement strand
CTAAATGAGGTCACTTTACAACTATTGTTGCCATGGTAGTGAGACAAAATAGCTTTAAAAACCTGCATAAGCTTAGGTTTTTTTGTATAGTTTTGCTTAGCTTGTACTATGGTGCTTTGCAAGAAAATAAAATAGGTATACGGAACCAACTACATTAGAAAAATTCCTTTTAATATAAAATTATTAACTGTAACTAAAACTGTGTGTGTGTGTGTGTGTATATACACATATATAATTGAACAGTCCCAAATCACAGGAATTATACACACAAAGAACTGTAAAAATGGGAGACAAGTCTGTGTTAAAAAACAAAAGAGTTAGTTAAAAGTCTGTTTAAGAAGCAGCAGCTACTTTTCATCGTCTTCTGTTCATTTCTTCCCCAGCTAACAAAAAACAAGATAAGTTTTCTCTGTAAGGGTGTAAGATAAACTTATATGTGTAACCATATACTCATACACATGCATGCATGTATGTATGTATATGTGTATACATATGTAAACACACACACACACACACACGCGTGTGTGCAGAGGATTGACTGTGGGCTTTTCTCAGTTGCAGTCTGCCTGGCTAGTCCTAGGGAACTCCTAAGTCAGTGTCCATAGCTCTATTCTCATGGACTTGACAGATTCCCCTGAGAAATATCCTTGACTTCACTCTTCGAGCTGCCAGAAGTTAAAACACTAGCTTCCAGCTGGAAGCTTAATCAGGAAAGGAGACTGTAGTTATAGGGAGTGGGATATTTTTCAGCATTCAGCATATAATTCCACCATATGCATGGATTTTACTTATATCTGCTTACCCCAAATATTGTAACTCCCCATATAGTGAAGGGAACATACAAAATAGTGATTTAATATTTTGAAGATGGCCTTCAGGGCCAGTCCCAGGGATGTAGAAGTTTGCTTAAATTTGGCTTATAATGGCAAAGTCTCTGCAGTTAAAATGAATGATGAAAGGAAGGGAAGAAGGAGAGAAGGAAGGA
>NW_007810439.1:0-985 GCF_000696425.1 Galeopterus variegatus | reverse complement strand
TCTATATCAGTGTTTTTCAGACTGTACCCTAATACACACAAATTCACCTCCACCCACAAAGTGTCCCTGAGCCTAAACCCAGATATTTAATTAGCTATTTCAACCAGAGAAGCTACTAATCTGTTGTACAAGATGGCTTCTGTGTGAGATTTCTTTGAAATAAAAAAAAAAATGTGTAAACAATATTGATTAAGAATGTATTATGAATGTAGTGGAAAAATAAAGTATTCCAAAGTTGTTTTTTATTTTGTCTCTTTCTCTAAGACCATAACTAGTCTGTACATTTAGCCCTTGTACTAATTAAGGGCATAGCCATGTCTCTGGGAGCAGCTCACAAAATAGAAGGCTTAATGTTAATGTTTAGTATAGAGTATAATTAATGTTAATGTTTAGTATAGATTTCAATATATGAACTGGGCCTACATTTCCAAAAACATTAAGTAACAGCAAATTTGATGTTTTTTGTTATTTGTTTTTCTACAATGTCCTAGAACCATTATGTAAGCCTACATTGGTGATTAAGAGTTAATATAAGAGCATTAATTAATGACGATGTAATTTTTCAATACAACACAGCAAATGTGTATGTTTGCAATAAACTATCGTATTTCAAACCACCTTTTCAAAAGAATTCTTTGGCTGCTATTGAATAATAAATTATGTTTCCACACAAAGATTATGATTAGAATATTTTAATTCATATTCTACAATTGAGTCTACATTCACAGATGATAACGCCATCACAAAACACTAAAGAAATTCAAGTAAACAGGATCACAACACAAACATGTAGAAAAGTATAACTTATTTTACCTTATTAGAAAAAAATGCGGTCTAATATAAAGCTTTTATTTGCATCTAGAAATACACATTTTTAAAGCATGCATTTTATGAAATGTAAATTGATGGATCTGTTAATAAGAATTCCATTTTTTAAGACAAGACAATGAAGGAAAATATTCAATTTAGAGTATGAGAACAAAAA
>NW_007810438.1:0-985 GCF_000696425.1 Galeopterus variegatus | reverse complement strand
TCGAAAAAAAAGAAAAAAAAAAAAAAAAGACAAGCCAACACCATTTTGAAAAGGAAAGCATCCAATAATTAAATATACTTTCCCAGAGATGAGGAGCAGATGTTCTGTCTCTTTCATGGAGTGGGAGGGTGTGGATACTTAGGGGAGCTGTACCCAGAACATGTTTCATAATCTTAAAAAGTCAAGGGGTTTGAGAAAAGTCCCTAAACATGGGAGGTCTGGTTGGGATAAATTCATACTTGTACAGCAACACAAAAGGGAATTTACCAGAGTTTTTGGCAATCATATAATTTTGAATTTTTTCCTCCAAACTCTCAAGATGTGAAACATTGTTATCGCCACAAATTAATAGTTTTTGCAATTGAGGGAAGAAAAAATTTTTTCTTACTTGGCTAAGACCATTTTATTAAGCAAATTATTATGGCAGTTTCTGTAACAGCCTACGATGCGTTAGAAAAGTCAGGCCATGGGAAAAGCAAAGCCAACTTTGGAGGAAAAATCATTAACAGTAGTAGATGAAAAGGAACCAAAATTGTTTTTGTTCTATTTCATGTAAAGTGATTCTAAGACTGTTAGACTCACCTGAGGACCCTTTTCACATTATCATCTCTATCCCCATCCCCCACCTCCCCATCTCCTACCAAAGAACCTGAGCCCCCAAGAACAGGCAGATGTAATTTGAAAAGACTTCAGAATTGATTCCAATATGCTCTGTCCATCCCATTCTGGCACCCCCTTTCCCAGTTTTAGAACCAGTGCTATAAAATATAAACTCCCCAAAGAAGTACAGCTTCTTATGGCTCTTTTGGAGAGGAATGACTTGATTTCCCTTATACACTATCCTATGGCTACCTCTGAAATGGCTCCATAACCCAGCTCTTTTTTGGACAGATCAGCCTCTGAAATGAAGACAACTACTCTTTATTTCTTTTTTTTTTTTTTTTGTCTTTTGTCTTTTTCCGTGTCTGGCAATGGATCGCAACCC
>NW_007810437.1:0-985 GCF_000696425.1 Galeopterus variegatus | reverse complement strand
AATGTGAGATGTCATTAATCACACCAAAATGTGCATAGTAGGAGCATTAGAAAGAGAGAAGAGAAAGGGAAAGAAAAATTACTTGGAGAAATAATGGCTGAAAACTTCTGAAATTTACAGAAAACAATGTATACATACAAGAAGTTCAATGAACTCCAAACAGGATAAACACAAAGAGATCCTCCTTCAAACACATTATAGCCAAAAAGTTAAAAGCCAAAGATAAATAAAAAAATCTTAAAAGCAATAAGAAAAAAAATTGACCTATCATATAAAAGGAAAACCTCATAACATTAACAGCTAACTTCCCATCAAGCGTGATGGGAGCTGGGAGGCAGTAAGATGACGTATTCAACGTGCTGACCAGGAATCTTATATCCAGCAAAAGTATCTTTCAAAAATAAAGATGAAATAAGCACATTCCAAGGTTTTAAAAACTGCCGACAGAATTTGTTGCTAGCAGAAATCCAATATATTTAATGATAACAGCACAGAACAGTTGAGTGGAAACGGTATTCTGAGTGGGTGGAACAGTGCATTTGAGTAAAACATGACACCCGATGGTAATTCAAATCAAGAAGAAGAAATGAAGAGAATCAGAAATGGTAAATAAAAAAGTTAATATAACAAACTCTATAAATATATATTTGCTCTTATTTCTTCTCTCAAATTCTTTAGAAGAATGTAGTGGATTGAATTATGTCCCCCCAAAACTCCCTGAAGCTTGAATTGTATCTCCCAATTCTTATGTATTAGAAACTTAGCCCCCACTTGACTGTTAAGAGGGTGGGAGATCCTAGTATGATAATTGAAGAGGTGATTGGATTGCAGGACCATGCAATGGTGAATGGGTTAAAAATGGTGGTCAGGGGCATGGTTCTGAGGGCTTTAAAAGAAGAGGAGAGTCTGTCTTTTACTCTCTCTGCTTCCACCATCTTGCAATATGAGACCCCTGGGTCACTGTTGCCACCACCCACTGGACTTT
>NW_007810436.1:0-985 GCF_000696425.1 Galeopterus variegatus | reverse complement strand
ATCAGGGTTATATTAGGTGAGAGGAAAATATGGAAAGTAATACTTCTAGTAATCAACATTTGGCACAAACTATTCATCAAATGCTAAATATTTTCCTTGCTTGTATTCAGCATTTAGTCAGTAAAAAAGCTCATTGTGGTGAGATGCTCCTTCTATTATGATTTTTGGGTTGAGAAACAGAGACAGTGATTTTAAGTGACATAAATCACATGGCTTGTTCAGGAAGAGTCAGGATTTGAACCGAAACTCTTAATTACTGTACTAATATGAGAAAAATCACCGAGGTTAACGATATCAAGTTAGTTGGTTGGTTATAGTGGGAAGAAGCCAGCACATAAATGATCTCTGCACTCCTGCACTTTTAAGAAAGGTGGGTTCAAGTTGAAAAATTCACATAGATTTATTCTGATCACATAGATTTACTTATGACTATTTGAGTATTTCCAAACATCTTTTCTCAGTTTCACATTGTGGTAGGACGAGAAAACCCAGCTGTGAGGATTAATACTCCCTCAATTTTGCTGTGGGACACTCATAAGCTCTCTATATAACACAGATCATTATTCCCTTTCTTTTAAAAATAAGTTGTTGTAGGAGATAATATGAGTATATGAATGATAAGACTTTCAGGTCCTAATTAATAAACAAGCATACACACACACACATACACACACACACACACACACACATATATAAAGTTGTTGAACTTTATTGATGTTTCTAATAAACAGGAAGAGCAGGACCTTACACATAAAATCTTAAGGTATTTTCATCTATTTAACTACTTGAAAAATGTATTTTTTTTTCAGAGAGGGATCCAGAATAAAATTTAATAAAGATAAAAATTGAGCACAAGAAATCTAGGTATAAAGAATATAAGTTCAAATGTCAGGTGAAAGAGTTCTATTCATATAGATATAATGTGTATATGACTGGACTCTGAATTAAGCCACAAAGAATTTCTACTTGATTGGTTTATTTTTTT
>NW_007810435.1:0-985 GCF_000696425.1 Galeopterus variegatus | reverse complement strand
GGTCTTCGAGAGTTGATTGACTCATGAGGACTATTCCCTTGTGAATGAATTGATCCATTCACGGAGTAATGGGTTTAATGAGTTATCATGGGTGTGCTTCTGATGACTTCGTAAGGAGAGTGAGTGAGAAGGTCAGCCCACTCTCACCATGTGACATCCTATTGCTGTAGAGAGTCACTATCCAGAAGGCCTTCTCCAGATGTGTCCCCTGGACTTTGGACTTCCCAGCCTCTAAAACTGTAAGAAATAAATTTCATGTCTTTATAAGTTACTCACTTTCAAGTATTCTTTCATAAGCATCAGAAAACAAACTGATAAACTTATGATGGAATATTCTTTGGCCATAAAAATAATGAAGCTTTAATACATGTTACAACATGGATGAACTTACTGAACAGAGTAAAAATTATTACTAGAGGGGATCTTAACTAATAGTGTATAAATTTTGAGTGAGAAATATTTTCTTAAGCAAAACAGTAAACCTAGACATCATCACAAGGGAAATAGCAAAAATAGATAATTGCATAAATATTAAAGCATATGTACTAAAATTGATAGAATATAGATGAGCAAGTCAAATGAATCTTCCTTCTTTTCTCAGGCAGGCTGTATGCTGGTGAAAAACAACAGCACCCAAACACATATTACACAAGTATTTTTTGATACTCTTTTAAAAAATATTATAAATTAATAAGGGTTTGATCGTTATAGAACAGTATGGCAAATATTTTTTCTTGCTCTTGACTTTTAGCACTGTATATCATGTCTTTCACCATACATAAATTTTTAATTTGAAAAGGATTACCTACCAAAAAAAAAAAAAAAAATAGGTAGCAAATTACATTCTTGCCAGGAATACATGAGAGTCCTGATATTCTTGGTTATTAAAGTCTTTTTATTTTGACCTATAAAATATTTCCTATTCCTCTTTTGATTTGCATTTCTCCAAACATATGTAAAGCAACTAGTCACACCATCTTTGGCT
>NW_007810434.1:0-985 GCF_000696425.1 Galeopterus variegatus | reverse complement strand
TGCAAAGAGCTTACAGTCCAGGAGGAAGATGAGTTACATGCATAATAGAGCTACAACAGACGGAAACTGTGCCAAGATGTTCTTCAAAGAATGGAAAAACTTAACCAATTTCTCTGGTTAGAAGAAATATTCAAGTTACTGCTGAATTTAAGACAATATATCAAGTCTAATTTGCTTCTACAAATGACGGTGAAAACAGCACTAAAGTGAAAAAGAATTCAGTCGTACTGAAGGAAGCATTCTTCCGAACAACGTCACATAACAACACACTCTAACTGCCTCCTTTACCCAAAGGCTCAGAGTCCCCTGAGAAGGTAAAACGATTTTGCTACTTTGAGACAACATTGAAAAGCTAAACTTGTTGAAAAGCTGAGTTTGTCTTATACACACTTGATCCTCAAGGGTCCCAGCTGTCCTGACGGAGCAGGCTTTTACCCCATCCTGCCCCTCTGTCCCACCCCCTGGAAGGCAGCAGCAATGTACACGCCACCTCACAGGAGCTGCAGGTCATGAAAGTGTGTGCTGTGCATCTCGTCATGCCCACAGGACGAAAGCTTTCCTTCACGGTAGTCACATATTAAAGGATTAGGCCCCTCATTATCTCTTAAAGAGGAAAGGGGTACGAGACTTTCAGTTAAGACCTTCTTTCTGTTGCTGTGTTCCCAACTGACAGGAGATTCTGCAGAGATACCCATCTTTCAGAAGGCTGATGGCAGAAATTGCTACAGAGAATAAGCTTTCTTCAATCACGGTAATCTGAAAATGCAACCTGATCATAAATCAATCCATTAAATTGATTTACTCCTTTTATCTAATTAAGTCAAAAATAGTTCCTCAAAGGATAAATGGGTCTTTAAATCCATCAGCAAAATGTTCCCTCATTGAAATCATTAATAATGGAGCCAAGTGGAAAGACTGACCAACACAAGCCTCCCCGCTCCTCCCTGAAGGCCTCGGTTACCCCTTGAGAAGGGGACCAATGTTC
>NW_007810433.1:0-985 GCF_000696425.1 Galeopterus variegatus | reverse complement strand
TTTTTTTTTATAATTGGGAATGGTTTTGATAAAAAACAAAATAAAACTTATAGAGTACCCACATGATTTTTTAAATTCTCATTGTCTTGTCATACTTTTATGATTACCATTCTTTGTTTTTTGTTTTGTTTTGTTTTGTTTTTGATGCACTAAAAGAATCTTAAGGAATGTATTATCTCCAAGAAACAAGGCCATTATTTTTTATTCCAAAGTAATGATCTCCTTCATGCCCTTTTTAGTCTATCCTTGCAGCCATTAGTTTAACATGCAGATAAAAGTAGGCTGACTAGGCATATGGCAAGAGTTAATAACCAACTAATTGTTACTACTGCCATAAACCCCTCCCATGAAAATGTAGATACTGTGAATGGACAACCAGAATCTCCATATGCTTAATGGAAAACAAACAGGATGCTCATTTGTGCCCCTGACAAATGCTGAGGGAAAAATAATTTCCATTGCATGCCCCTGATTTAAAAATGCTCCAGGACATCTTTGTTCCACAACTAGGAGTTTAATAAGTTAAGAAAAAAGAGTTCATGGATGAGATGAAACTCTGTGGGATATGTGAGTAAACTAACAGGTAAAGAAATTGGGGGAAAATAAAAGGGATAGCCTTGGATAGATAATATAAAAAGCAAGAAAATAAGATGTCAAGATGCACCACTACTAAGCTAATAAATTACACCTGTAGTATGCAAGTAGTATGCATTGCTATAGGTCTCTCAGCATCATGTATTTCATACACCAGGAGTTTCTACAACCATGTCAAAGCTTGATATAGTTGGACCTTGTGAATGGAAAAAATACAAGACACTAATTAGAGGGCAGTTCATAGGGAAGCAAGGGGCATGCTGGGGAAAACACCAGAAAAAGAATGAGTTAGGGAAGAGTGAGACACAAAGTGATATTCACCAGGAGTCAGGCACTAGGTGTATGATGCCCACTTATAATTTCTTTTTATTTTCTCTGTAAAGTAAAATGT
>NW_007810432.1:0-985 GCF_000696425.1 Galeopterus variegatus | reverse complement strand
GGGGGGGGGCAGGGGGCTGCCTCCATGTTTTCCCAGACTCCCTGGGAAGTGGACCTTTGCCACTACGTAGAGGTGAGGCCACCCGGGCTCAGCTCCTCTGGCTGAGTAAGACGTCATCACACCTTCACTGATCCATCTGGGAAGTGTGACTTCCACGTTTTTTAACTCACCCTTTGTGTAAGCAGAAGGGACAGTTTTTCATAGCCGTGGCCATGTTCACCTGGTTCACTGCCTGTTAATTTTCAGGTCTCCCTCAAATTGAAGCGTGGTGTTCAGACATTCTGCAGCAGACAGAGGCGCTTTGTATAACACAACAGCCGGTGTTGGCTGACCACGCTCAAGATCCTGGGAAAGTTAGATGGGAGGCGTGGGGTGGTGGGGAGGAGGACCTGACCCTTTCTTTAAACCCCTGTATTCTGAGGTTATTAATTGGGTTTTGCTCCTCCAAATTGGTGGGTTCAAGTGGCTCTGGCTTTGCTCTCTGGCCTCTGCTAAATGCCTTCTGCCTCCCTGAGGAGAGCACATCATTAATCAAGGAAACCACCGCCGAGGCCGCAGTCGCTGAGCCCCAGCATCAGGCTCAGAGCTCACCCAAGTCTCCTCTGAATGACCTTCCCCATCCCCTGCCTCGGGTCCTGGTCACCCCCTTCCCCGCCCCCACTAACACAGAGTCACAGTTGCTTTGGAAAATGGAGAAGCTGCTTGTGTGCTCTCTGTCCGCTGGATGTTGGCAGGGGAGGTGCAGGAGACCTTACAGTCAAAACCAAATATAAAGCAAAGAAAAACTAGATCCTTTTAATTTCTCCAACTTCATAAACACTTTCCCCCAAGCAAGGGCCTCTGCCTGTGGCTGAAGCAAAGATTTGTCTTTGCTGATAACTCAAAGTTGCAACACCTGGGAAGAATGATTTAAAACATCTTTTTGGGATTTCAAAATATAGAGAATTACAAAGAAGAAAATTATATTCACTGATATTCTCACCAT
>NW_007810431.1:0-985 GCF_000696425.1 Galeopterus variegatus | reverse complement strand
TCAGTTTTGTAACAGTACCTTTCATAAAGCATTTTTATCTTGATGAAGTCCAATTTATCAATTTATTTTTCTTTTATGATTCATCTTTTGTGTCCTGTCTAAGAAATACTTTTCTAACTCGAGGTCACAAGGCTTTCTTCTAGAAATCTTATAGTTTTAGTTTTATGTTTAGATTTATGATTCACATTGAGTTAATTTTTGTATATGGTGTAAGGTTCATTTTTGCGCATGGATATGCACTTGTTCTTGCACCATTTGTTGAAAAGGCTACTCTGTCCCTGACTGAATTACCTTGACGGCTTTGTCAAAAACCAATTTACCATGTATTGTGGGTCTATTTTTGGATTTTCTATTATGTCTCACTGTTCTATATACCTAAACATGCACCATTGTCACATTGTTTTATTACTATAGTGTTACAGTAAGTCTTAAAATTATATGGTGTAAGTCCTCCAATTTGGTTGTTCTTTGGATGGATGTGTATTTAACTTTATGAGGAACTGACCACAGTATTCTAAAGTAGTTGTGCCATTTTATCTTCCAACAACAATGCGGTAGAGTCCCAGTTGCTTCCAAACTTTATCGGTATTTGGGTTGTCCGTGCTTTTTCATTTTAGCCATTGTAATGGATGTGAAATGGTATCTCATTGTCATTTTGATTTGCTTTTCCTCAATAACTAATGATTTAGAGCACCTTTTTATTTGCAATTTGGCATTTTATATGTCTTCTTTTGTGAAGTGTCTTTTGTGAAGTTTCTTCAACTGGAGATTTTGTCCTTTAATTATTGATTTAAACAAGGCTTTTATATATTCTGAACACAAATACACACACACACACACACACACAAGGGTACTTCAAAATGTTCATGGATAGATTTGTAATATCTTTTAATTCTATCTTTCCATGAACTTTTTAAAGTACCCTCATATATATGTTATTTCCTCCCAATTTAAGACTTGATTTTTAATTTTATTAATTGTATCT
>NW_007810430.1:0-985 GCF_000696425.1 Galeopterus variegatus | reverse complement strand
TGTTAATGTAATATTAGAATTGGTTCATTATATGTTTGATAGAATTCATTCATACAACCATACTAGGCCTAGAATTTTCTATGGAGATGTATTTGACCACTGATACAGTTTCTTTAATAGTCAAAGGATTTTTAAGGCTTTCTATTTTTTTCTTGAGTTACTTTCAATTAGTTGTATTTTTCTAGGAATCAGTCCATTTCATGTAAGTTTTCATATACTGGTATGAGGTTGTTCATAATGTCTAACTTTGTAAATTATTTTTGTAACGAGGTATAATTCACATGTACTAAAATACACAGATGTTAGATGTACATTTAATCACTTTTGAAAAGTGCACATGTTCATGTAATCCACACACCTTTAAAGGTAACAACATTTTTGTGACTCCAGAAAGCCCCTTCCCAGTCCCTAACTCCAAGCAGCCACTATTCTGATTCTGCCCCCGTGGACGGGTTCTGCCTGTTCTAGACATCACGTAAGTGGACTCATCTTTTGTTCAGATTGATGTTTGTAGGATTCACATCAGTGTCTGCAGCTGCAGTTAGTTTGCTGATTGTGTGGATTGTGCAGACGTAGCACAGTTTGCTTGTTCATCTTCCTGTGGATGATGCCATGGCTTCTTTCAATTTGGGCTATTGTGATCAGAACTGCTATGAAGATTTCTTGTTTAAATCTGTTTGTGGGTGTGTAGTTTAATTTCTCTTGGAAAAATATCTAGGAGTGAAATTGCTTGTTCATAGGGCAGTATCTATGTTTAACTTTTTGAGAAACTACTGGACAATTTCCAAATGACCTGTGACATTTTGTATCTCTACCAGCCATGCGTGAGAGTTTGGCTATTCCGTGTCCTCACCTAGCTTTGGGGTTGTCTGGCTTTCTCATGTTAGCCCTTCCAGTTAATGTGTAGTGGGGTCTTACTATGGTTTTTGTTTGCATCTTCCTGATGACTAGTGATGTGGAGTAGTTTTTTATGTGTTTGTTGGCT
>NW_007810429.1:0-985 GCF_000696425.1 Galeopterus variegatus | reverse complement strand
AAAAAGTGATGGCCCACATTAATTGTATACCAGAATCATGTGACAGACTGTGGAGGAAGAAATGAATAGGCTTAGAGAAGTAGGTATGCTAGAATGGATCTATCTCACAAGATGTAAAACCCACCAGTTGACTGTATTCCAAAGACATCCCAAAGAACATACTCCTTGCCGAGGCAATAAGGAATGTTCAAGTCAGGGGTCACCAGCATAGTTGAGAAGCTGAGGAATGGCTGTTCTCTGGAGATCAGTACTGACAAAGACACTGTTGCAGAACTGGGCTCCCTTGGAGCAATAGGGATAATAGGAGTCCAAAATAGGAAAAGCAAAAAGATAGCACTTAACCCTCATAGGCAAGAAGAACATAATTACCAAAATGGGCAATAAGTTGGACTGGCAGCCAGGAGAGCCTGACTCAAAGGGATCTATGGATATAACTGATAGATACTTCTTATGTGTCCCCAGGGGCAAGACAGTAGGATAGCCAACGTGAGTATTGCATAATATAAATAATCAAAAGAGATCAAGTTAGGATGAGCAGAAGGCTGAGGTCAGCCCTGCATGAAAAGTCACAATCCCTTGCCTTAATTTCCAGATGTGAGCCACTTCTCTGCCCTAGAATCCATCTGATGAAAGAGAGCTTGTTCTGCCTTAAGGAAGGGACTTGCAAGACCGAAGCAAGTATACAAAGTAGTGATTCCCCAAGCCTTTCCACCGATGGGCTGATGCCATTTACTTGGTTCATTGTACAGTGGAGAAAGAAGATCTCCAGCTCTTTCACATTATCTGAATAACTCTAGATCAATTTAAAATATTAAGTTTATTGTGAAAACCCATTCACCTTAAGAAATAATGTGAATTCTACACAACTTTTTCTCCAGAAAATTGAAGAAGAGTGAATACTTCCCAAATCATTTTACGAGGACAGAATTATCCTAATATCAAAACCAGACATTAATATCAGGGAGTTTATACACACACACACACA
>NW_007810428.1:0-985 GCF_000696425.1 Galeopterus variegatus | reverse complement strand
CAGTTAATTTACATATTCTTCATATTCACAAAAATAAAATAATACAAAGGAAGTAAGTTTAGGAAGCCATCAATCACATAGCATAATCTCATACTAATGATGAAAGAAATAATCAAAATAAAGCAGGTTTTCCAAAACTCACTGCCTTTGAATGATTTTCATAAACTTAATGTCAACATCTTGTTCTTAAGATAAACAATGTATGTGGTTAGAGGTGCTGATGTATTAATTAATGTATAAGCTGCTGATTCTGAATAAGCCGTTTGGATATTGTCAAGAATAGTTGAAGCACGAAGCTTTTGCTTCGGGTTGCACATAGACGTTTTTGGTTCTCATGTTGTAGTCAGTAACCAATGATTGTAATTCTTGTGTTCTGTGAGAAAAGGACAACTATAATTGGAGCTTTCCCCCTCCCTTTTGAAATTCCTTTATAAAATGCCTTTGCTTGTAGTAGACTTCGGAGCACTTTCCAGCTTTGTTGGCTGGTGTTTCCTGGGTTGATCCTCAAGTGTGGCTTTCAATAAACCTTTATAAAATTATTTTGGCCTTGACAGCCTTGATTTCAGTCCACACTAATGATTCCACTTTTAGGGATTTACTCTAGAGGAATGATCAGACAAATGCACAAATATATTTTGTATATACAAAGTATAATCTCAGCACTATGTGTAATGATTAAAAATGAGAAATAACTTACAAATTCACTAGGGAATGAGCTAAGTAAATTATGGTCAATCCATACTATCTAATACAGCCATTAAAATTTATGATGTTTGGGCCGGCCTGGTGGCGCAATCGGTAGAGTGCGGCGCTTGGGAGCACAGCGGCGCTCCCGCCGAGGGTTCGGATCCCATGTAGAGACCGGTCGGCTCACTGGTTGAGCGCGGTGCGGGTATGACACCGAGGGTTGCAATCCTGTTGCCGGTCGCGGTAGGGGCGCAACACCGAGGGTTGCGATCCCGTTACCGGTCACGAAAAAAAAAAA
>NW_007810427.1:0-985 GCF_000696425.1 Galeopterus variegatus | reverse complement strand
CCAGCCTGATGAGCAGGACGATGAGCAGGTTCCCCAGCACCGTGGTCAGGTACATGCCCAGAAACAGGGTGAAGAACACGCCGTGCTGCTCTGGCCGGATGGGGAGCCCCAGGAGGAGGAACTGGGACACGCTGCTCTGGTTCTCAGGCCGCATACTTCTCTTCGCTCTATTGGGGATAAAAAAATTTGTTAAAAACATTAGGGCCTCTGTGATGATTGTGACAGAGGTTAATAGAGATGTTCTTTTCACTTAGGAACTTTCTTCATCCATATTTTCTTACACTTGCCACATATTGTTCTGCAAATGTGATACAAAAGCATGTAGGTTTCAGATATACAGCTACTTTCTTTTATTAAAATGTTTTCTTTCTTTATTTTAAATTATTTTTAAAGTTATTTTTATTTATACATATTTATGGAGCACAGAGCTGACTATCAGTATTTGTGTACACTATGTGATGATCAAATCAGTGTCACTAGCATGTTCTTCATGATAAATTGTAATTAGATTTTGCGTCCCTTACCCAATTATTCCCTATCCCTTCTTCCCTCCCCTTCCCACCTCTAGTAACTCTAAGTCTGTTCTCTCCTTCTGAAAGTTCAACGTTTTATTATGGTCTTTCTTTATTTCTTTGTATCTTAGTTCCCACTTACAAGTGAGGACATGTGGCATTTCTCATTTTGTGCCTGGCTTATTTCACTTAACATAATTTTCTACAAGCACATCTATGTTGCTGCAAATGTCAGAATTTTATTCTTTTTATGGCTAAGTAGTATTCCATTGTATATATACACCACATTTTCCTTATCCAGTCGTCCATTGACGGACATTTAGGTTAGTTCCACATATGTAGAAAAATGAAACTAGATCCATATCTCTCGCCACATACCAAAATCAACTCAAAATGGATTAAAGACTTAATATAAGACCTGAAACTATAAAATTTCTGGAAGAAAACATGGGGAAACACTTCAGGATGTAGGA
>NW_007810426.1:0-985 GCF_000696425.1 Galeopterus variegatus | reverse complement strand
GCTTCTTGATTTAATGCTTTGTTCTATTTGGTCATGAATTATATATTCTTTTTCAGATTGATCATTTCTCCTGCTGATAAAGGGGCAGTGTTCTACCAAGTGGGTTTGGCCCCTGACCTAAGAAATATACAGTTGCATCAAAATTCCCTGAGCTGACAACTTGGATGAACGCTGAAGACTGTAAATCTGCAAAGCCAGAGAGGGACCAGGCAGGCCTGCTGTGATAGAACTCTCCCTCGCTTAGTATGCATAGGCTACCATGATGGCTGTGCAATTCCTTGGCTGCTTTTCACCCAATGTAATTTGCAAATTGATTGTTCTTCCTTGCAAGTCTTAATTAAATAGTAACTGCAGTTATTACCAATAGACAAAAGAGACATTTTAGTGTGTTGGCAAAGGATGGCCTTAGCTCAGTGGATTTTCATTTGTTGGAGTGCCCGCCATGGACTACCGTGTGCAGAACTCTACTGAATGTCTCCTTCCAAAGGAAGGAGCTAGCACTCCTTGCCCACAAGTTGCTAGAATAAAGCAAGTTAATAATAATCCCTTGTAACAAAATACGTATGAAATGCCTTTGTTTGTCACTTCACTAATTTTAGATGTTGTCCCACTTCATTTTCACACTATGTATGCCAAACAACTGCAGTCTTCATCTATCAGATGAGGAAAGTGAGGCACAGGGAATTTAGAGGTTTGCCTAACTCACACAGAAAAGTGAGAATCAGGACTAAAATATAGGTGACCTGTCTCCTCGTTTGCTTGGCATGCTGAGTTAGGCCCAGATGTGCTCTTTTAATACCACTTTCTAAATGCCAGCTACGATTGGGTCCTGCAAGAATGGCATGGACAGGTGTTCTCTATGGAAATCTATAGAACAGGTGTCTTCGATGGCCATCCAGCCAGGCCAGTGGTTCTGAATCCTTGATAGGTATCAGAAATATTTGGGAAGCTCATTCAAAAGTGCAGTTACCTGGGTGACACCCTG
>NW_007810425.1:0-985 GCF_000696425.1 Galeopterus variegatus | reverse complement strand
CTGTACCTGAATACTTTCTTATTGAGGTACCTACTGTCTTTGACAATGCCCAATACTCCTTGCAGTAAATTATAAAACCAACTTTAGTTGACTATAGATGCGTCCTGCTGTCCTTAATCTAGTGGGCATTAAAAACGGTTAGAATTTCAGTCAAATGATGTGAAACTTAAGGTGGAGAATCAGGAAGCTAATAGCTCTAAGCACCAACAATGGTAAGTATTTTTTAACCCCAGGTTTTTTAAAGAAACTATTATAGTACGAACTAATATTATCATAGTGTGTGAAATTCGTTTTGTTTTATGTTTTTGTAGCTATCTTTAGGAACACGATGACAACATTTGTCTTCACTGTAATTAAACCAAACACTGCACTGAAAAGTCAAAACATAATTCCATAAATACTATATATAATATTTGCTATTATGTTCTATAAGAAACACAGAAAAACGTAGGAAGCCTGCATAATCCCTACACTAAAGAAATTTAGGGAGGGTGAGAGGGGGTTTGGGAAGTGATAGATCGGGCAAAGAGCATAAAGAAATATCACAATTTGTTAGAATGAATTTGCTAATAATAAATAAAAATTTTAAATAACAAAAAAAGAAAGAAATGTATAGTCCCTTTAGCCAAAACTAAAATGACTTCCATTTTATTCTTGAGAGTTTAATATATGTTACACACTGCTATAAGTGCTTTACATAAGATGTTATTCATTCATAAAACAGCCCTATATGGGAAATGCAAGATTATCTCAGTTTTGTAGACGAGCACATTGAGTTGCAGAGCAGCAAAGAAAATAGCCCAGAATCACATATCCAGCTAGTAATGACGGCTTCTGTCTTCAAGCAGATTGAATTCAGAGTCCACATTTATAAATGCTTAACTTTACTCTTATTGAGATACAGCTAACAGCACAAGACATGACATAGTTAAGCATGAAAAAGTGTAGAAGTAGGTTAACCAAATGACAATGGAAGGAGGGAGAA
>NW_007810424.1:0-985 GCF_000696425.1 Galeopterus variegatus | reverse complement strand
TTCCTTTTTTTTTTTTTTTTTTTTTTGCATAATACGGACAGATATTTCATCTTCTTTAAAAATATTTTACGTCTTCTAAAATGTTCTGGTAGGTGAGAAAAGGAGATGCTAGTAGTCATTGTAAAGTGTGAGGCATGTGACAGCCCCTGCTTTTAGGGGACCAACAGAGTCATGGAGTTTTCTCCCCCCCCCACCCCCCAGTAATCCAGTTGTCAGGACAGTACCTATGGCACAGTAGCTATCAAAATTTCTGATTGTGACGCAGTGAGAAATTGTGCCTCTGTAAAACACACACAAACACACACGCAGACACACAATAGCATAAAAGTTTTATGGAACAGAAATGTCAGAACATAACATTGAGATCTATTTGATACCCACTGATATTTTCCGTTCCACTCCACTTACAACATGGTCCAATGAGTAGCTTTTGGAGGAAGGACATTGGGTTTCTGGGGTGGCTGGCCCAGTTCTATTTCTTGACCTGGGTAGTAGTTTATAAGAGTGTTCACTTTCTAAAAATCCTCTAAGTGGTACATTCATTTCATGTGATTACCTGTACTTCTGTTTTATTTTTCTATATAAAGGTTAAAATGTCTATGTTCCAGCAGTTTGAGAAACATTGTTCTAGAAATGTGGAAACTTGAATGGGTTGTATCACAGCTCCTGTCCACTTTCAACTTATTTTTTTAAAGATGACCAGTAAGGGGATCTTAACCCTTGACTTGGTGTTGTCAGCACCACACTCAGCCAGTGAGTGAACCGGCCATCCCTATATAGGATCCGAACCCGTGGCCTTGGTGTTATCAGCACCGCACTCTCCCGAGTGAGCCAAGGGCCAGCCCCTTCAACTTGTTTTCAAAGCACAGAGCCGTTTAAACTAAAAAATCTGGAGGTAATTTAAAGGGACCTTAGGGGGACGACCCCGTGGCGCACTCAGGAGAGTGCGGCGCTGGGAGTGCAGCAGTGCTCCCGCCACGGGTTC
>NW_007810423.1:0-985 GCF_000696425.1 Galeopterus variegatus | reverse complement strand
AATTTGCAACCTTAAAATTCCATCTTATATAGGCCGTGCCCCTTCAGGCATTTCAGTTATACCTAAGATTCTGTAAAATAGAATCCCCTCTCAGAGGACTTGTCAGACCCACAAGCCTCTGAATGTTTGCCCTGGGGAGTAACACTGTGGTTCTGAAAAAAAGCTGTGTGTTTTATGATCTGAAATACTCTGTAAATCATACAGAGCATTGCTGGCATTTTCTAGGGAGAAGAAATCTACTGGTAGGCCTCTGGCATAAAACAAAGGAGGAGGGAGAAACAGCTACTTGCCATCTAAAATTCATCCATAAAACTAAATCCGAAAGATAAATACACTTTCACGTGCTATATACTCCATGCCCCAATAATAACACAAGCATTTTAAAGCATTTCAGAAAAGTTCTAAGATTTTTTACTACAAATTATTCCTGATATTTAAATTTCTGCAATTAAGCATTCAAAGATTTTGCCTAAGGCTCTGAACTCAGTAAAAATGCAAACACCTCAAGGCAAAGTTAAAATTTACAATTATGATATACTGGCACTTCAGTATACTGAAGGCTAAGTATGAATAACAATTTTTGAGAAGAATTCCCTACTGACCCATGGTGGACATCTGAGTCACATCTATCATTATGATATCATTGATATGATATGATTTGGTATGATAGTATGGTATTATTATATTAATGTTTTAGCAACTCAGATTTGGGAGTTGTTCATTATGATAGCATAACATAGCCTATACTGATGGGTATAGACATTAATTAGAAAAATTACTATGAAAAAACCCCAGAAATTTAAACCTGAAAAGTGTAGAAGAAATTAAAAGCAAAATTAGAGTGTAAGTAATGTAACAGAACACAAAAATCTGTAGATTCTTACATAAACAGCCAAAATTTGGTTCTTGGTAAAGACTAATAAGATTGATAACACATTGGTGAGACTGATTAAGAGATGAGAGTGAAATAACCAAAATAATGAAT
>NW_007810422.1:0-985 GCF_000696425.1 Galeopterus variegatus | reverse complement strand
TTGGGAGTCCACCTTACTCCCAGCACCAGAGAGATAATGGTAGATCACAAGAGTCTAATTTTTGAATTCCCTACCCCCACCACAAAGAATGAAATGCTTTCTTTCTTGGGACTTGCAGGGTATCTTCACCTATGATTCCCAATTGTGGAATGCTAGAAAAGCCACTTTATGAGGCAGCCAAAGGGGATCTCACCATTCCCTTATATCCCACAAAGCCCATTCATCCCCCCTTCCAACAACTAAAGGCTGCCCTCCTCACAGCCCCAGACCTCTCCCAAACCTATCTCATCCTTTTATTCTGTATGTCACTGAGACCCAAGGATTGGTGGTCGGGGCTTTGGGACAAGAGGCAGGAGATATTTTCTCCCCAGTTGCATACCTCTCAAAACAACTAGACACCACAGACTGGGGATGGGCCCCTTGCTTACAGGCCTTGGCGGCAGCTGCCCTTCTAGCACAAAAAAGCTCTAAATTAACCCTTGAATAACAAACTGTTATTTGTTCTCCCCACCATCTTCAAGACCTTGTCAGTCATAAGACAATGTCAATTCTCTCTCCTTCCCATCTACAAGTTATCTACCTTACTTTCATTGAAAATTCTCAGTTTTCCTTTAAACCTTGCCCTCCCTTGAACCCAGCCACTCTCAACCCAAGGCATTCTCAAGCCATAGAACACAATTGTATGGAGGCCCTAGATTTTTTTCCTTAATTTCTTTCCATACATCTCACCACACCCCATTACAGAGCCCCAACACACATCATTCATAGATGGGAGTGCCACCTCTGCACCAGCCCCCTGAGCAGGAGATGCCATAGTAAATTGAACACAAACCATCAAGGCTGCTCCCCTTCCTCCTAACATCACCTCCCAACAGGCAGAACTTATTGCCCTCACCTGTGCTCTCACCCTGGCCAATGATAAATGAGTCAATATATACATGGATTCTAAATATGCCTACCACATCTTACATTCTTGTGCAGCTAT
>NW_007810421.1:0-985 GCF_000696425.1 Galeopterus variegatus | reverse complement strand
ATGAATAGAACAAGTAGAAAGATACTCAGCAAAGCTATAGCAGACTTGAGCAACATTATCAACCAAACTGACTTGACTAATTATTAAAAACTCCACCCAGGAACAGAAAAATACATACTTTTTCAAGTGCACATGGGACATCCATCAAAACAGACCATAATTCTGGTCCATGATACAAGTCTCAATAAATTTGAAAAGATTCAAGTCATATAAAGTATGTTTTCTGGCCATCATAGAATTAAATTAGAAACCAATAACATGAAAGTTTCTGGAAAATATAAATAACACATAGGCCAAAGAAAAACAAAAAAGGGAAATTAGAAAGTGTTTTGAAGTGAATGAAAATGAAAACATGACATATCAGAATTTATAAGGTGCCACTAAAATAGTACTTAGAGGGAAATTTATAGTTTTAAACATGTATATAAGAAAAAAAAGTCTCCAATCAATGACTCCAACATTTACCGTAAGAAACAACAACAACAACAACAACAACAACAACAACAAAAGAAGAGCAAACTGAAACCCAATTAGGCAGAGCAAAGAAAATAAAGTGCTAAATGAAAATAATGGGCTGAATGTGTCCCCCAGAAATTCATGCACTGGAAACTGGATCCTTACTGTAACAGTGTAGAGGATGGGAAATCCAATTATGGTATTTTAAAGGTGGGGCCTTTAGAGGTGATTGGATTGTGAGGGCCCTGCCCTCACGAATGGATTAATCCGTCAATGGGCTAATGGTTTAATGTGTTATCAGGGAGTGGTTCTGATGACTTTATCACGAGAGCAATTGAGCATGTTAGCTTTCTTGCTCTTGGTGAGAAGACATTGCCGTTCTCACCATGTGATAACCTGGGTCACTATGGGACTCAGTTAGAAACTCCCCACCAAGAAGAGGGCCCTCACCAGATGTGTTCCCTTAGACTTCTCAGCCTCCAAAACTGTAAGAAATAAATTTTGGTTTCTTTATAAATTACCCAGTTTC
>NW_007810420.1:0-985 GCF_000696425.1 Galeopterus variegatus | reverse complement strand
AAAAAAAAAAAAAGGGCGACATAAATACAATTGTTTCTAGCAGAGAGCTAACATCTGTCTGGGGGGAAAAGACATTAATCAAATAATCGGTAAATGTATAATTACAAACTGATATGAAGAAACAGTAAAATAGGGTGTCTAGGGAAATACAAAAGAGAGAGTTAATCAAATTTTAAGTTCAGGGAAGCTTTCCCAGATAAAGTGGCATTCAAAGTGAAAGCAGAGGGAGTTCAAGTTAATAAGGAAAAGGAATGTGTTAGTGGCTGGAGCATTGAGTGTGGGAGGTCATTCCACACCAAAGAACAGCATTTGCAAAGGCCTGAAGGGATCCTATGGATTACTCAGATCCTTCTACATCATTTTAAGGATTTCAGTTTCCATCCTCAGAACTATAAGAAGCCACTGACGGGTTGAAGGCAAGGAAAACAGCTACTGACTTAGGGAACGAAACTCAGAGTATAGCAGAAGGAAATTTCACAGATAATAAAATTCAATTGGTGATATAGAAGAGGTTTTTATTGGGGATTTAAAATGCACAAAAGGGGGTACTTGCTCAACCTGGGGATCCTGAAAGCCTTCCCTGGGGAATATAATGCCTGCATTGAGTCTAGAAGAATCTGTAAAAATTATCAGAAGAAAGGAAGATGGATAAGAATTCCAGGCAAAGAAACAATTTGAATAAAGAAATGAAAATGTGAAATAGACAGCATAAGTGGAGGACAAGCTCTTTTTCTTTTATTTTCAGAAAACAAAAGGCAAGACAGGGAGTAGGAAGACATGAGATTGTATAGGGCCTCCAGGTACAAGACCATAAAACCATGGTAGAATTGATAATTCATTCAATAGGTAAGGTAAGTCATTAAAAGTTGTTCAGCAGGTAATTGTAATAATTCACATCTTATATTTGTTATTATTAATGGAGTGGGAAAGATAATTATAAGGTTTCCAAGAATGAATGCATGCAGATAACTTATGATAGTCTTAA
>NW_007810419.1:0-985 GCF_000696425.1 Galeopterus variegatus | reverse complement strand
GCCTGCAGCTGCTAAACCTGCAGGAACTCAGAGGCCCCATGAGTGTGGTATAGGAATGTACGACGCGTCATCCATTAGCTAGCTGTGTGACCTGGCAGGAAAGCACTTAACCTCGTTAAGCTCCACTTTCTTCATATGACAAATGGAGACAATAGTACTGCCACCAAGAGCTCTTGGGAAGATAAACTAAGCACTTAGCAAATACAGAGTCACAGAGCACTCGCAAATATTAGTTCCTGTTATAATCATTTCCTACAGTTGTTTGCCTTTATCTTTTTATTCTGTTTAAAATATGTTTTTAACTAATTGCACATTTTAACCATTATTTACTTACTTATATGCTTTTATCCTTTTATATGAGTGCTTAAAAATAGAAATACCACGCAAGCCACAGAGGTCATTTAAACTTTTTAGTAGCCACATTAAAAAGTAAAAAGAAACATGTAAAATTCATCTTATTACATATTTTATTTTACCAAATATATTTAAAATGTTATCACTTCAACGTGTAATCAATGTGAAAAAATTATTGAGCTAAGTTTACATTTTCTTCCAAATAAAGTTTTGAGAATCTGTTGCGTATTTCACACTTACAGCACACATCAATTTGGATGCTAAGTTTTCATCAGAAATAGTTGATCTGTATTTAGATTTTTAAAAATTTACACCTCAAAACGTACATACACATACTCAAGTGGTTCCATTCTTGTTTTACAATAACTAAATTAAATATCAGTTCTTAAATTGAAACGTAAATGAATTAATTTTATATAAAATTAAAAGTTTCATTTCCTCAATGGCACTAGCCTCCTTTCAAGTGTTCAGTAGCCCCATATGGCTTGTGGCTGCCATATTGGATAGTGCAATCTTAGACCATTTAAAAGATATAAAATATATTCTTAACAATCGTGTATTTCAAGCATCGATTATCTAACCAATGTATTGATCCCAGTATTCTTAAAGTGAATAACAATATCGTAATGTA
>NW_007810418.1:0-985 GCF_000696425.1 Galeopterus variegatus | reverse complement strand
AAAATATTCAAGAAGTTCAGTACAGATTTAGAAATCAGAGCAATTTAAGAAGACACTTGGGATGGCCAATTAGCTCAGTTAGAGCACAGTGGTCATGGATTTGGATCTCTGCACCAGCCAGCCACCAGAAACAAATAAATAAAAACAGAGACACTTAATAGATACTGAACAATACCTTAGAATCTAAAGGGTCACAGACAGCTGTCACATGCTTTCTTTGTCTTTCCCTCCTTCCTCCTGCTTCCTTTCTCCAATCTGAGTGTGACGGTGAGAGCCTGAATCAGGATGAGGTTTTAAGAATCCTATAAGGATGGTGAAGCAGAAAGCTGAGAGTTAATGAAATTATGAAGCCACCTTACCAGATGAGGACTGCAACCTTTTTTTTTTACAACAACAACAATGAAATTAAATAAATATAATGTATCTGCCTTAAGTATTTTGCCTATATTGTCTTATTTACTTCTTCCGACAATGTTCCTTTCTAGTGTGGAAACAGAGACTCAATGAGGTTAAGTAACAATTTATGCTCATCTCTCTAAATAAATGGCAGAAACAAGGATTGAATCCAAACCCTCTTCACTTTTTTTTCCTTTTCTCTTTGCTTCCCTCCTTTCTCCCAAACCCTCTTCCCTTAATCAAAGTGTTCTTTTCTG
Organism: Galeopterus variegatus; assembly: GCF_000696425.1. Classification (NCBI taxonomy): domain Eukaryota; kingdom Metazoa; phylum Chordata; class Mammalia; order Dermoptera; family Cynocephalidae; genus Galeopterus; species Galeopterus variegatus. The sequence continues at coordinate 332 of NW_007810418.1, read as the reverse complement.
TAATGCCACCACACCCTTCACACATGCATATACAGACCTAAATGCCATCATTTATTTTGTGAATATTATTTTCTCCTACATATAAATCCTTGATGGATCTTTCACATTTTCTCATCCTCCACTCCTTCACTTAGTGATATAAAAAGTATAGTTAAGTCTTAGCTCTGATATAATGGGAGCAATTCCCAGTGGTAATCTCTGTAATCTTCCAGAAAATGATCCAACTGCTATTTTCCATTGATTCTTTCGTTTTTGGTGTTTTTCTTTTTTCTTTTTTTTTCCTTGAAAACAGACTTGTGCAATAAAAATTCTCCCTCTTGTCAATGAATCCT
>NW_007810417.1:0-985 GCF_000696425.1 Galeopterus variegatus | reverse complement strand
ACAATGTACAGAATGGGAGAAAAATTTGCAAACTATACATCTGACAAGAGATTAATATCTAGAATATGCAAGGAACTCAAACAACTTCCCAGTTAAAAAAATAATAATAATAATCAGATTAAAAATTGAGCAAAGGAGCTGAATAGACATTTTGCAAAGGAAGAAACTCAAATGGCCAACAGTTACATTAAAAAATGCTGAACATCACTAATCATCAGGGAAATGCAAATCAAAACCACATTGAAATATCATCCCACCCCAGTTAGACTGGCTATTATCAGAAAGACATAGAATAACAAATGCTAGCAAGAATATGGAGAAAAGTAAACTCTTCTACACTGTTAGTGGGACTGGAAACCAGCCATTATGGAAAACAGTGTACAAGTTTCTCAAACAACTACAGATAGAACTATTACAAGATCCAGCAATCCCACTTCTGGGCATAGACCCAAAGGAATGGATTTCATTAGGTTGAAAGAGCACCTGCACTCTCATGTTTATCACAGCTCTATATGCAGTAGCCAAGATATGGAACCAACCTAAATGTCCATTGGCAGATTACTGGTTAAGGAAAATGTGGTATATATACACAATGGAATATTACTCAGCCATAAAAAAGAATGAAATTCTGCCATTCATAGCACCATGGACGAGCTTGGAGAAAGTCATGTTAAGTGAAATAAGCCAGGCACAGAGAGAAATATTGCATGACCTCACTCATAAGTGGGAGGAAAGGAAGGAAGGAAGGAAGGAAGGAAGGAAGGAAGGAAGGAAGGAAGGAAGGAAGGAAGGAAGCCTACAATAAAATGTCGAACTTTCAGGAGAGAACAGACCTACAGTTACTACAGGTTGGAAAGGGAGACAGGGAGAGAGTTTAAGGAGTAATTGGGTAAGGGACACAAAGAATAATTATGATTTGTTATAGTGAACATGCTATTAATATTGATTTGATCACCACATACAGTACACAAATAATGATAATCAA
>NW_007810416.1:0-985 GCF_000696425.1 Galeopterus variegatus | reverse complement strand
GATAGGTTAGAAAAGTGGCAACTCATTATGTTTTTAATTTGCATATTTTTGCAAATCACATCATTTTTTGAAAATGTTTGCTTTGGCCTATCCTATTTTACATAGTTTTCTAAGACGGACATGGAGAAGTGATTACTAAAAGAACCACACTGGACTGAACTTGGTCCCATCTTGGTTTCTGCCCAGCTGTTATCAAAATATGACTGTGGTGAACTGTCATTTTTGGAGGTGATGGGACTTTGGATGATTGATGATGTCGTATTTGTAAGAACAGCACCTCATCTTGGTCACATACCCAACTGAACAGACAAATCTTCGAGCAAGCCAGACTAAGATAGATCACTTTCGGGAGCAGTTTCCACTTGAGACGTGGTGAGAATTTTCCAATACCCCCGACATTGGGTCATCTGCTTCTGATCTCAGAAAGCTGCTTAGAACTCCTGTCACCTGTGATATGCGCCATCTTCCCATACTAACAAGCAAACCAAGAGCCCAGCAATCCAAGGTATTATATTCTCTTCCCTTCCTTATTTCTACACTTCTTTGTTCACAGAGTAAATACAGGCAGGCAGAGTGAGAAATGTTAAACCAACTTTAAAGAATCCTCTACCCTTTTTCTTAACTTTAAGACAAAATTGACTGAACATGGACAGCTAAGACATCACTTTGGGGTTTTGAAATTCAAGTCCACTACATAGACCAATCCTACTCTGTGAGAATCAATACCTCCAGGCATCATGGCTAGACAGTGGATCCCTGGGCATGCTATTCATGCCTAGCACAGCCCTCACTGGCCTCCGTGTATATTTTCAATGAATCACATCAGGATTCTGGCTGCAGAAACTCGGGGCTGATGCTCATTTTTGGGAAGCCAATTTCTCTTTCCAGTTGAAAAATTTATTACCAAAAGAATATCATCAAAGGCACCACTGCTATGATATCAACTAGCTTAAGGAATCTGCAAGAGGGAAATTTTTCTTTAATG
>NW_007810415.1:0-985 GCF_000696425.1 Galeopterus variegatus | reverse complement strand
CTGACAGCCCTTGACCTCACTCCCTCCTGCCACAACTGCTAGTGAGGGGTGCCGTCTGCTGGCCTGGCCGGTGGGTAGGGCCCAGGCTCCCTGCACCTCTTGTGCGCATCTGCCTGAGGCCGAGCACGCTTCCCACGAGGAAGCCCCACAATGGGGCTTGTCCCATTGCTGCCAGGGTGCAAGCCCCGGGAGGACAAGAGCAGTGTCCGACCAACTGCTCTCTGCGGGAGCTCTCAGCACACTACTTGCCCCTGGGTGTGTTCTTTACTCCATACGTGTGAGGATTTGAGAATTGCATTAACCGCAAGAGCTACGCGGAACGGCAGGTGAAGGTCGTCACAGTATGTGTTGAGAGCAGGGCGGCAGACACGATGGGGAAGGTGGGAGTGGAGTGGCACTGCGGTGGTCTCCTGTGGGGGCTGCTCACGCTCCAGCACAGGACAGAGACACAAGATGCACTCCTAAGACGAGCGCAAGCTCAGCTCAGTGGCAGCAACACGGAAGAGAAGGGGATTTGTCTCCAGGGACGTCCCGTTCAACTCAGAGTCACGTATCCGGGACATCCTTTACCTGTTCTGTGCCATCTTTGTTACCCAGAAGGTAGAAAGAAAGGCAGATGGCCGATATAAGTGACCAAAAAAGAAAACAAGTTTGGTGATGTGAACATGGCATGAACCAGGAGAGGAAACTTTTCAGTCCCCGCATCCCCCCAGCTCCCTCCCCCGTCTCCCTGCTCCCCTCATGAGAACCCTATCCCCCCATGCTCTGCCCCACTGCAAGGTCCAGGACCATTCCCAGCTTGCCTTTGAACAAAGGGCTGGCCACAGGGACCAGGGCATGGGAGTATGGGGGTGTTCACTCTGACTCCCTCAGTCAGGAGCAGCCCCCACAAGCAGTGCCTGGTGTTAGCACTTGCCGTGTCCAGTAACCTGGCCAAGCCCAATCTCACGTGGCCCTCGCCCCTCTCTTTGCGTGCCCAGCGTCC
>NW_007810414.1:0-985 GCF_000696425.1 Galeopterus variegatus | reverse complement strand
TTCTTGCCTAATTATTCTGGCTAGAACTTCCAAAACCATGCTGAATAGAAGTGATGAATGACAGTGTCTTTGTTGTGTTCTGAATATTAGGAAAAAAAACTCAATTTTTCACCATTGAGTATGATATTAGCTGTGAGTTTGGTCCATTTTTAGTTAATTTTTGTTATGGTGTGAGGTAGGGCTTAATTTCTTTTATTTGTTTGTAGATATCCAATTGTCACAGCATCATTTGATGAAGAGACTCTTCTTTTCCTGATGAATGATCTTTGCACCCTTGTTGAAAAATCAATTGACCATAGATGTATGGGTATCTAATTCTATTCCATTGACCTACATGTCTATACTTATGCCAGCACCACACTGTCTTGATTACTGTAGCTTTGTAGTAAGTTTTGAAATCAGAAGTGTGTGAGCCAGCCCTGTGGCTCACTTGGGAGAGTGTGGCGCTGGTGGTGGCGAGGCCGCAGGTTCGGATCCTATATGGGGATGGCCAGTGCGCTCACTGGCTGAGCATGGTGCAGACCACACCGTACTGAGGGTTGCGATCCCCTTACCAGTCAAAAAAAGGGGGGAGGGGGAAAGAAATGTGAGTCCTATCCAACTTTGTTCTACTTTTTCAAGATTGTCTTGGCCATTCTGAATCCCTTGCATTTCCATATGAATTTTGGAATCATCTTGTCCATTTTCTGCAAAAAAATTATTGAGATTTTGGTAGGGATTGCATTGAAACTTTTTATTGCTTTGGGGAGTATTGCCATATTAACAATATTAAAATTTCCAATCCATGAACATAAGTGTCTTTCCATTTATTTAAGTCTCCTTTAATTTCTTTCAACATTATCTTGCAGTGTACAAGTCACACTTATTTGATTAAAGTTTATTCTGAGTATTTTATTTATCTTGATGCTATTATAAATAAAATTGTTTTCTTAATTTCATTTTCAGATTGTTAATCATTAGTGTATAGAAACACGAGTGATTTTTG
>NW_007810413.1:0-985 GCF_000696425.1 Galeopterus variegatus | reverse complement strand
ACAATGTAAGCTGAGGGTTTGGTGTTGTTCCCAGGAGAACTGCTGATGTTGATGCTTGGACTCTATAATTCTAGCCTCCACGGTCCTTCCACCTGTCATTGAGATTACAGGGAGATGGGTTGTGGGGACAGGTTTCTGCCTTGAGTTATGTTCATAAGGTGGTGGGGATGTGCCCCTATTGAAAGCAGAATATTTCCTTATCTGAACACGGGAGAAGTCTCTAAGAGTTTCCAAAGTAGGTCTGATCTCCTGAAAGTCCTGAGGGATGCTCTTAAATACTAGTTGGGAAGGAATACCAATTACTGAATGTTGGCCATTCATCAGACCACATCCTGGGGCCTTAGCTCGTGCCATGTCACCCAACCTCAAAAGAACCTTCTTACAGAAGGAATTCATCCCCGTGTTGACAGAGGAGGCAGCTAAGATGGGAAGCAGTTTGTTTCTCTGAAAACAAACTAGAGTCAAACATATGGTATGTCTGACTCCAAAGCCCATCGCTCTGACCCTAGCCTGGCTCTCCATTCAAAGATGCGTTGCTTGCTTTTTCAGGAATAGGATAACTTTTCTCAGGCAATCAAATTATTCTTAAGAGAAATCCGTCTTCAAAATTATAAAGTTGGTTAGAAGCTTGGAACCTCACTCGATTCAAAATGGTCATGGCAGTCTTATAAAGAGGCCTAAGAAAATATTTCTTTCTAATCCTCCCCCATGACAAGATAAAGAACTCACTGGTGGCCCAAACAAGTAGTAGAAAAGAAGAAAGCTGATTTATAAAGAATAGTTTGAATTGCATGATTTGGTTGGTGTTGTTAACTCACCACCTGAGCTAAAATTCTGAATTAGATCACTTTTAACCATAAAAATTTTTAATTTAAAATGTTCTAAACCATATTTTGTTCTATAAAAGTAACATATTTATTGTAGAACATTTAGAAGGTGAATAGAATCTTACCTCTGTTTATGAGAGACCTGCTCTGAAAGCATA
>NW_007810412.1:0-985 GCF_000696425.1 Galeopterus variegatus | reverse complement strand
GGGACTTCTTGCTGTGTTCTCATGTGGCAGAAGGCAGAAGAGTTAGAGAAAGAGAGAGACTGTCCCGAAAGCCCTTTTCATAATGGCACTGAGCCATTGGGCCTCCCATTAGACCCCACCTCCCAAGACTATTGCATTGGAAATTAAGTTTCCAACACAGGAATTTTTGGGGACACATTCAGACTGTAACACCAATTTTTTTTCTTAACATACTAGAACAAAAAATTATTATTTTTTAAAAAATAAATTTCTACCACTGTTTAACAAATAAAAATTGCTCATATAAAATACATGGCTGTAAGAAGCAAATAAAACAATTTGGGCAAAATAAGTTTTTTTTTTTTTTTTAATGTAAGATAAAAACAGCTGCAATTTTATCGGAGAAAAAGCCAGTCTTTCACATTCAAACATGAGGTGGTCTTTCTTCTCCAGAAAAGAGAGGTGACAAGGAGACAGAGCATAGTCACTCCTGGAGAAGAAAAGGTTTCAAGCTGCAGCATGGCTTGTTCACATAATCTGGCAGATTCTATAGTGTTGGAGGTGCTGGTGGAGAAAAAAAATGTAGTAGGAAGTTCAGGGCAGATCCCAGTTTGTTAATTGCAACCAGGCTTCTGTGGGTCCGGAGGAGAAAAAGCAATTTGCCTAGAAAAATTATGTGCCATTCATGAAATAATTCTTGGTCTGCTATAGGACCCAAGTAGAAAAAGATTGTTCGACCTTAACAAACTAAGTGTTTGGAATTGCCCATCTTGAGCTGAGGTCTATCCAAAGCACCAAGTCGTAAAGTTATACAATCCCATCATCAATACATCATAAGAAGAAAACGGCGTATCCAAAATTGAGCCTGAGGACCAGAGGACACAAGTAAGTTCTGTAGAAGGTAGTTAAAAATCCCACATTACTGAGCATAGCTGTATCAGTTTCCCTCCTTTATATCACACTTATAGCTATTTTAGGGCTATCATACTAGCAGTTAAAGAAGGAG
>NW_007810411.1:0-985 GCF_000696425.1 Galeopterus variegatus | reverse complement strand
TAAAAAACAAATGCTGGAGAAGATATGGAGAAATTGGATCACTCATACACTGCTTACAGGAGGGCAAAATTGTAAGGCCACTCTGGAAAACAATTAGGCATTTCTTATAAAACTAAACACTCAAACACTATGTGACTAAACAAACTCTTGGATATTTATCCTACAGAAATGAGAACAGTGTTCACACAAAAACATTCATAGCAGTTTTATTCATAATAGCAAAAAACTGGAAACAACTCAGGTGTTCTTCTCCAGCTGAATGGTCGAACGAACTGTGGTGCATTTAAGCCATGGAATACTAATTAGCAATAAAAAGGAACAAACTACTGGCACAAGAAGCAACATGGATGTAACTTAAGGAAATTCTATGGAGGGAAAAAAGCAATATCGATAGGCTGTTATATAAATAAAATGAGTTTATTTATATAACATTTTTGAAATGACAAAATTATTCAGATAAACAGACTATTGGCTGCCAGAGGCCAAGTAACGGCTGGAGCTGGGAAGGGAGGTGGCTGTGGCTGTAAAAGGGTAACAGAAGTGATGTTTGTTATGATGGAACTGTTTTATATCTTGATCATGGTGGTAAATACATGACCCTGCACATGTGATTAGATTACATAGATGTTAAACACACATACCCACACACAAATAATGACCCTGCACATGTGATTAGATTACATAGATGTTAAACACACATACTCACACACAAATGAGTTCATACAAAGCTGGTAAAAACTGAATAAAATCAATGGATTGTATCAATGTCAATTCTCTGGTTATAATATTGTACTGCAATTTTGCAAAATGTTACCACTGGGTAACTAAAGAGTAAACTAAAGTAAACTAAAGGGTACACGGTATATCTCTGCATTATCTCTTACAACTATAAGTGAGTCTACGATAACCTCAAAATAGTTTAATTAAAATGTAATTAAACATATAATTATGATATGACTCACTAATTCCTTTTCTACATATTTAC
>NW_007810410.1:0-985 GCF_000696425.1 Galeopterus variegatus | reverse complement strand
GCTGATGCCTTTCTCTACCAGTGAAGGGTTGTTAGTAATGATTATTAAAATAGCACCTGTAATTCGTTCAGCACTTATTCTGTGTATAGTTGTGTGTCCATTTGCTAGGGCAGCCATTAAAAAGTACCACAAAGGAAGGGGCTTAAACAACAGAAATTTATTATCTTACAGTCTCAGAGGCTGGAGGTGTGAGATCCAAGTGCGGCAGGCTGGTTCATCTGAAGACCTCTCTCGTGCTTGCAGATGGTGTCATCTCCCTGTGTCCTAACATGTTGTCCCTCTGTGCATGACTGTGTCCTGATCTCTTTTTATAAGGACCTCAGTTGTATTGGATTAGGGCCACCCTAATGACTTTATTTTACTTCAATCACCTCTGTAAAGACTGTCTCCAAACATGGTCACATTCTGAGGTCTTGAGGGTTAAGTCTCTAACATGGGAATTTGGGAAGGCTACCATTCAGCCCATAACAGACTATATTTATATATTACATATAATTTTATGATAAGGCAGTAATATACATAATATTATCCTCATTTTACAGAAATGGAAGTGCAGATGGACTAAGGGACATGGTCAAGAACACACATCTCTAGGAAATGAAGACAGGCTTAGACGTTGTCTTTGTCTGGCTTCTAAACCATTGCTTTCTCCAGCATATCAGAGAGACCATGGAGAGACAGCATGTATTTAACACCTCACTGGGCAGAAGAGAGGCAAAGATTAAATCTTAGAAGTGGTTCCAGTGGCCTCTATCCAGCCTTGTTTAGCGAGAACCCACCCTTAAAAGTCTCCACACTCCCTACATCCTTGAGAGATTTCCCTCTAGTTAAGATTAAAACTCTGTAAAGTTTTACTTATTTTCATTTTCCAAATATATGTGTTTAGTACTAATAATGAATTCTTGCAGTGTGTGTGGTGAGACTAGTGCTTATGTTTGTGGGTGCATAGTTACGTCTGTGTGGGTCTACCTGCAAGTCAGCAGGT
>NW_007810409.1:0-985 GCF_000696425.1 Galeopterus variegatus | reverse complement strand
GGGCCAGATTTATTCTGGCACTGCATGGGGCCAGCCCTAGGCAAAATGATGAATATGAGCCATCTCTTTCTCTCTTTCATCACCCTAAGGTCCTCTCCTCTCATGGGGTCTAGGACTCTCATGTTTTCCCCTTTTCTTCTCCCCCAGGAAAAGGCAATCTGAAAATTGGAAACATCATCAGGTGCTAGGGGCTCTAATTCTCCTATCTGAGCTGTTGATAGGGGTTATCTTATTTTCAAAACATCACTTATTATTAAGAGACCCCTCTACAAGAGAGTAGCACATTGTATGGGGACTCTGGTCTATCCTTTAAGGTTTGTGTGAAGAGGAGCTACTTGGTCTCCATAGACAAGGTGGGGGTGGCAGGTGGAGGATTGCTGCTTGTGCCCTGGAACTTCTAAAGAGAGAGAAGATACCATATGAGCTCCCTCTAAGCCTGTGGGTATTTCTTCTAGAGAACCATGGAGGCAACCTTGCAAACGTCCTCTTCACCCTACAAGAAAGGCCTCCAATCATGGGAACGTTCCTGAGCACCTTTAACTTAAACCACATGGGTAAGTTGAATATGAAGGAAGAAAACTTTTACATTCTTGACAGACCTACTCTCTTCTACCTGGAGATGGTCTGTAGGAATAAGCTACTCAGAAATTCTCCTTTAGAGGATGGTTCAACATACACAGGTCAATAAATGTGATACATGACATCAACAAAATCAAGGACAAAAACCATATGATCATTTCAATAGAAGCAGAAAAAGTATTTGATAAAATTCAACATCTCTTCATGATAAAGACCTTCAACAAATTAGGTATAGAAGGAAAATACCTCAGCAAAATAAAAGCCATAGATGATGAACCCACAGCCAACATCATTTGCTTTTAAGAACAGAAACAAGAGAAGGATATCCACTCCCACCACTCCTATTTAACATAGTATTAGGAGTACTAGCCAGAACAATCAGGCAAGAGAAAGAAATAAAGGTCAT
>NW_007810408.1:0-985 GCF_000696425.1 Galeopterus variegatus | reverse complement strand
TGTTTGTCCACATATTTGCCATTTCTGTACTCATGTGTTTTATTCCTTCCTGAAAGATCTGTAGATCTGAGTTTCCATCTGGTTTCATTTTCCTTTAGCTTGAAGACTTTAAAATTTCTTGTAGTGCAGTTCTATTGGTGATGAATTTTCTCCATTTTTATTTATCTAAAATTGTCTCGTCTTTTGTTTTGGAAGTATAGTTTTGCTGGACATAAAATTTTGAGTTACTGAGGTTTATTTAAAGCTCTGCATGATGTTTTGTATTCTTTTGACCTCCATTGTTTCTGATGAGAAGTCAACAACCATTTGTACTGTTACCTTGTATAAAGTATTGTTTTTCTCAGACAGTTTTAAAATTTTTCTTATTTTTGGATTTTAGCAAATTTTTTTTATGAGGTACTGAGGTGTCTTTTCCTTTATGTTTACTATACTTAGGGTATACTAAGCTTTGAGGATCTGTAAGTTCATGTTTTTCACCACATTTGGGAAATTATTTGCCATTGTTTTTTCACCTTTTTTTTTTTTTTTGCCCCATTCTCTCTCACCTTCATTTTGAGACTCATAATACACATTTAGATCACTTTTTATTGTCTCACAGGTCACTAAAACTCTCTTCATGTCTTAATCTTTCTTCCTTACTGTTTTTCAGACTGGAATTTCTGTTGATCTAACTCTTCCTTCCCTGGTTTTTATAGTTTCTCTCCCTCAACTAAGAATTTCATGTGTTCAGCATTGTGACCATATTTCCTGAAAGTGTTTGAACATATTCCTAGTAGCTACTTTTTTAAAATTTTAAACTTTTATTTATGATTAGCATATTCATTCTTACAAATTGTGATATTTCTTTATGCCCTTTGCATGACCTATCACTTCCCAAACTCCCTCTCTTCCTCCCCCCCATCTCTAGTATCCTTTGGTTTGTTTTCTCCTTCTGAAAGTTCAATGTATTGTTGTGGTCTTTTCTTTCTTTCCTTCATTCCTTCCT
>NW_007810407.1:0-985 GCF_000696425.1 Galeopterus variegatus | reverse complement strand
TATGATGCAAGAAGGAAAACAGACATAAAGGAAAACATTCCTGGAAAGGAGGGTTCTGTTGAATTTAAGACAGAGCGGCCCAAGAAACAGGCTTCCTCCTAAAAGAAGAAACGTTTTCAAAGAGTTCAAGCAGAGCTCCTTGGCTATATGAAAGGACACTGAAAAAGGGATCTGGGCTTTGAGAACGATGAGGTTAAACTAAAGCTACCTTCTAAATCTAGGTAATTCCTAACACAGAGAAGATTTTCCCTCCACTCCCACCCGGGGAGAATTTGGAAATGTCTTAAGACATTTTCGGTTGCCACTACTGAGATTGGGGGTGCTACTGGCATCTAGTGGGTTGAGGCCAGGGACTCTGCCAAATGCCCCAAAAAGTACAAGACTGCCCCCCACAGCAAAGATTCATCCATCCGAGAATATCAGCAGCACTGAGTTTGAGAAACTCTGCTTTAGGATATAATGAACTCTCTGGTCTCAGGCCTTAATAAGATGATGTGTAAGAGTTGTGAGTTTCAAAACTGTTGATTTGGGTTCCATAATGGATTCCAACCATTATGCTGAATCCTAATCATGGACTGGTGGAAAATATGGAGGTTTCTGAGGGACAGCAGAGCATTCTTCCCTTCCACCTCCTCCTCCTTTCAATTTTCATCCACTTTCCCTTTTATAGCAGCTGTATATCATATTTATGGCAGGCGACGCCTCAAGGTGAGACTCTGAGTTGTCGACTCAAGGAAGAAATGCCCTCTCCATGGATACTCAGAGATTTCTGTTTATATTTAGGAAACAGGGATTGGCACATTGTGTGTAGATTTCATTTTAGAATTGGGACAACATAGTAATTCATGGAGACAGAGTCAAAAAGTTGTGGTTAGACACCCAGGGACACCTTCTAGACCTATGTCGTTGTCAGGCTGACTGTGAGGGAGGCATTTGTAGGCACAACGGTTGATTAATTGTCACAGTCTTATATCAAAGTATTACT
>NW_007810406.1:0-985 GCF_000696425.1 Galeopterus variegatus | reverse complement strand
CAGGAGCCTTGGCTAGGGAGACTCAAGGATGCAGAATCTCTGAGGAGTGCTTGCTGCTACTCCACAGAGCCCTTCACCCTGCTGGCAGCCAAGGGCCAGCTCCCGTCACATCAGGGATACACAGGGTTCCCACCCAACAGGATTTCTCTCCAGCCTCAGAAGCTTCGGGCCACTGTTGCTCTGGTTTTTGCTTCTCAAGAACTATTTAGAGGCAGCACTGGCTGTGCACCACCAGGGCTCGGGGAGGAGGAGTCTGTCCTCTAAGGTGCATCACTGACCTGCCAGGAGACCTGCTACACTGCCTGGCCCCCTTGGGTAAGTCTCAGCAGACAATCGACATCAACTCAGGGTTCTTAGCCCCCTTACTTTGCCCTGCACCCCACAGCTACAAGCAAAAGCAGACAACCAAGGAGAACTCCAGGTAGCACAGTGAGATGATGGAGAATTAAAGGTGGTGGGATGATTTGGCTGAAGGAAGCAGAGAGGGGTTCTGGAATATGCAGCTTGCAGATGTCAGAAGAATAGCACGTACAGTGCAGGGATTGTTTTCCTGTTGTGTGAACCACTGCAGCTCCTTGGAGGTTAACTTTTCATGTAGCACTCTGCACTGCTCTGAGGCATAATTGGTTTCTGGAAGGTCAGCAGTGTCTCATGAAAAAGCCCATTTGAAAAAAAATCAATCTAAAACATTAAAGTGGAAATAATTCTATGCTTAGCTACAGAGACTACAGAAACACATTTTATTGAAGAAATGTTTTAAAAAATAAAATAGATCTTCATTTTCTAATCCATAAAATGAGGGATTTGATTAGGTGACCTTCAACGTCACTTGTTTTCCTTTGTCTTGGTTGCTTGGAACCTCAAAACTGGTTGCTGCAGATTTTAAAGAGGACTTAGGGTTTTAGTTCTGTTTATGACTCCGTGCTCTCTCTCTCTTTCTCTCTCTCCCCTTTGTTCCGTCTTGTTCATCTTTTCAGTCCGTGTT
>NW_007810405.1:0-985 GCF_000696425.1 Galeopterus variegatus | reverse complement strand
GGTCATTTCAAAGTTACAGGGAGACAGAACAATAGAAAAATGACTGATTGGTTAACATCAGATTACTTCAGGTTACTTTTTGTTGTAAGGATTAACATAGAGGGAACTTCATTATCATGCCAACTGAAACTGCCTTGTTTGGGAAATTAGGCTCTGTCTCTCTATCCTGATCTCTAAGACGGCCAGATATCAACTCACTTTGGGTTTGGTGAGGTGGGCCCTCAGCATGAGTGATTCCATTTTGATTTTTAGTCTGGTTTGTTGGGGCCTACTGTAGAAGCTTAGTCTAAAACAATATACTCCTATAATTGATGTTTAACACACTGAATGAAATGTGTTTAAATTCTGGGCAGCCAAAACATAGAAATGTGTACTACATAGTTTAAATGTTTTACATTTTTAAGAATTGCATATAAAAAGAATCATACAGTATATGCTCTTTTTTCTTTTCTTTTCTTTTCCCGCCTGGCTTCTTTCACAGCATAATTATTTTGAGATTCATTTATGTTATAGCATGTATCAATACTTATTTTTATTACTCAGTACTTTTCCATTGTATGGATATTCCATTGTCTGTTTAATCATTCACCTGTTGACAAACATTTGTTCTGTTTCCATTTTTTGGCTATTACCAATAAAGCTACTATGGGCAATCACATACCAGTTTTTTTATGGACATATGCTTTCATTTCTCTTGGATAAATACCTAGGAGTGGAATTGCCAGGTAGTATGGTAGGTGTGTGCTTAACTTGTTAAGAAATTGCCGGACTCTTTTGCATAGTGTAAGTTTATATTCCCAACAACAGCATAGGAGAGGTCCAGCCTCTGCATCCTCACCAACTCTTGGTATAGGGTTCTAATAGGTGTGCCATGGTATATTATTGTAGTTTCAATTTGCATTTGCCTGATGACTAATGATGTTTAGAATTTTTTCATATACTTATTTGCATTCTCAGTGTACTTTTTTTTTTTTTTTTTTGTTAA
>NW_007810404.1:0-985 GCF_000696425.1 Galeopterus variegatus | reverse complement strand
GAAATTTCAAAGAAAGACTTCAACTCTGCAGTTTTGTCTAAAACCAGTCCTGGCAGCAGACGCACTCACTCTCTTGACAAACCATTGAAGCTGTTCTCTTCACAAAGGTACACTGGGCCAGAGCCTGCTGAAAATCTTTTGGCAAAACCTGAGAATGATAAAAACCTATTTTGCCATGGCAATTGCCCAGGCTAAATGTCTCTTTTCTTTTCTTTTTATAAAGATGACCAGTAAGGGGATCTTAACCCTTGGCTTGGTGTTGTGAGCACCACGCTGAGCCAGTGAGTGAACCGGCCATCCCTATATAGGATCTGAACCCGTGGCCTTGGTGTTATCAGCACCACACTCTCCCGAGTGAGCCACGGGCCGGCCCTCAAATGTCTCTCTTCTATATGCCCTGACTTGAGCATGATTGGTTCTGGAAAACTGCCTCTACTTCAATGCTGCACGGGCATTTAAATGACAGTGTATGAGTAGGAACTTCTGTGTATTCACAGACTAGGCTCTTATACATAATACGCCCCAGGATTTAAGTAGGATGGAGCAGGCTTTCATAATCTTTTTTTTTTTTCCCCCATCAAAAATGTCAAATTTCAACTAACCATGAATCCTTTCTTTATACATCCAGTTAAGTCAAACTCTCACTCCTTCCCCACCTCTCTGGGACCCTGCCCTTCCCATGACCCACTTTGCATTCCTTGCCAGTTCATTTATGGAGGCTTCACTGTCTCACAGGGCAGATTTCTATTTTGGTTTTTTTTTTTTGGCGGCTAGCTGGTACAGGTACTGAACACATGGTCTTACAAGGCAGCACTCTAACCAACTGAGCTAACTGACCAGCTGTATCTTTTATTTGTTAGCCAAACAAGGAAAGCCATTTACTGATGGTGACATCATTAAATCATGTTCCAGGGCAGCAGCTGACCAGCTGTATTTTTTAATTGTGAAAGTGGTACAGGTTCATTTTTTAAATTTTAGGGGCTGG
>NW_007810403.1:0-985 GCF_000696425.1 Galeopterus variegatus | reverse complement strand
AAAATTTTAAAAAGCATGTTTCTATCTCAAATACATGATGGGAGACTATGTTTGTTTTCTCATAATCGCTCAGAATTCCTTCTCTTCTGTTCTCATTTTCAGTACTTATTTATCATATTACCATAATCAGAAGTGGAATGGTCTCTGTTGCTCTTATGTAAGCAAGCTGTATTAGTTGGTGCCCTTGCCCACCTTCGCATGATTCCATTCCACCCACCCTCTACAGAAATGCACGGCAATTTCTGCCATCAACTACTGTATCAGAACTACTGTTTTTTTGTTTGTTTTTTTACATTAATATCTTTCCTCCACAGTGATAAAGTTTAAATTTCACTGAAGTTATTTAAATTTAAGTTCATGATGAAATCATTTCAATGCTTACTGCTGGTCTCCTCACGTACAACCTCTCCAATAGTTAGTTTTCCATGTTGAGTTATCTCTTGTGTCTAAAATGTGTTTGTTCATCTTTATTTTTTGGAGTAGGAGAGGAGGGAAGCAGGAATTTGTTTTAAAAAGTGTGCATATGTTGTATGCTTCCAGATACTTTCCATATCTGAACATGTCTGTTGCTTTCACATTAGAATTTAAAATGTTCCTGAGTTTATATTTATTTTCTTTCTTTCTTGGCATCCATGCAACTATGTATGTATGTATGTATCTAGCTAGCTAGCTATCCATACACAATATAATTTGTAATTACATACTCATCTGTCTTTAACTGTGCCTTTCGCCTGCTAAACTGTGAGGGTCATGAGGTCAGGTAATGTGCCAGTTTCCACAGAAACTCTTTCAAGACAGGAACGAAGAAATCAACAAGGAATTTGATGCATCCTAGGAAGATGGGCAATTTACTGCGTGTTTGTTTGCCAATGGGAATTTTGCTGTAAAAAGAGAGCAAGGAGAGAGGAGATAGAGGGGAATGGAGTCATTATAGAAGCAAAGTTCTTGAGTAGTCAAGAGGATATGAGAAGAATAGCAGAAGGAT
>NW_007810402.1:0-985 GCF_000696425.1 Galeopterus variegatus | reverse complement strand
GAAGGAAGAGGGAGTTAGAGAAAGAACCTCATGTCACTACTGGCTGCTATTTGGATGGGCTTGCATGGGGTCCAGAGTGCCATCCCATTCAGCAGAGCCTTTTATCCTGAGCACAGTGTTTGGGGGAAATTCTGTCTCCACCCACAGGTGAGGAACCAAAGTCTCTGAAGAGACACGTGAGCTGCTCAAGATCGCCGCAGAGCCTGGGCTCAGCTCCAAGGCCATCAATTCCTGCTGCAGATGCATGACTTTGGTTTCACAGGTTTGCTGAGGCTGACCCTGGACATCTCCTATGCTCCCCCATGACACAGCCACTCTCCAGCCTGAGTGATCTGCACTTTCCTAGGAACAAAGGCCAAACCACTCCTTAATCCAATGGTTTTAGATGACAACCTACTACTACAGTTGGGACCCCCTATGGGGACAGATCTGGGACCAAGTCTCCTTTGTGGCCCTCAAAACACCTGCTCTACAGCCTGGTCCAGATGAACAAACGTTTGCTGATTGGACCAGGATGACACTGCCCACCCACTCATTTCCTGAAAAATTGAGGTGGGTTAATCCAAAGCGCATACAAAGAGTTTTTCCAAATACCCTTTAACTATAACCTGGAGATTGTCAGTGACGTGGCCCAATTCCTGAGGTCCTCACCACACCATCAGGCCTCTTCTCCTGTGACGGTCAACCATGTGGGTGGCTGCTTGCTGAGCCTGCTGTCTGCAACAGAAACTCAACCGTAGCCCCCCATTTCGACTCTTCCCACTTAAACACCACCTGAAGGGGTTCTTCCATATGAGCCCTGACAGTGACAACAGCAAAAGCTCAGGACAGGTACCACTCTATATAAAGAGCAGTCTACCCCTTAATAACATTACTTAAGTGGCGAGTCACACGCAACATGCAACTATAAGCAACAGATGACCGCCACGTGGTTTGGGACTGAACCCAATCCTTCTCACTGTCCAGGACTGGCCCAGGCCCATGT
>NW_007810401.1:0-985 GCF_000696425.1 Galeopterus variegatus | reverse complement strand
ACGGGTTCGGATCCCATGTAGGGATGGCCGGTTCGCTCACTGCCTGAGCGTGGTGCTGACATCACCAAGTCAAGGGTTGAGATCCCCTTACCAGTCATCTTTTAAAAATAAATAAATAAATAAAAATGTACAGAGGACCATTTTATAAACCACTGTTTGGCACATATAGAGAGAGTTGCGTCCTAATTAGTAATTTTTTTTTTCCTTTTTGTCTTTTTTACTGACCAGTAATGGGATCGCAACCCTCAGTGTCGCACCCGTACCGGGGACCGGCAACGGGATCGCAACACTCGGTGTTGCGCCCTCACTGCGCTCAGCCAGTGAGCGGGAACCGGTCTCCACATGGGATCCGAACCCTCAGCGGCAGCGCTGCGCTCCCGAGCGGTGCACTCTCCAGTGTGCCACCAGGCCGGTCCTAATTAGTAATTTGATAGCTGATTTCTTTCATCAGATACACATGTAGTGTAACATGATTAGCCTAAGGCCTTAGGTAACCCAGTTCCTTTTTCTGTATTTATCTTAATATTCTCTTTATACAATAAATTGCAAGAAAAGTTGGTTAAATCAAAGAAGTGGTGATCACCCACTGGTGAGGTTCTGGCCCTTGTATAACTGTCAGCTCAAATTGGCTTTGAGAATGGTGTGGAGGGGCCAGAGTTCACTACTGTACCTTAACAGAGCCTGAGCAAAAAGCCAACCAGAGCAGCATATTTTAAGTTCTGCAAATGGAACTGCCTGACTTTTGTGTCACAGTTATCTGTTTTGTTTTGCTTTTCAGTTCTCGGAGAAAACATTTATCTGGTCTTGTTTATCATAGCTTTACGAATATTTAACTGCTTTTTAGTCCAGACAAGTTTTGTTCCAGATGAATACTGGCAGTCTCTTGAAGTTGCACATCACATGGTTTTCAAATATCCTTTGTACTTTCTTTTCCAAACCATGAATGTGTATTCATCCTAGGAATTGTGTTCAGTATCTCTAACAT
>NW_007810400.1:0-985 GCF_000696425.1 Galeopterus variegatus | reverse complement strand
TTCTTTGTGTGGCTTTTCAACACTGGCAGTGTTATACTATCTCAGGCAGCTGCAGACTCATATCCCTTTTTCCATTCCAACTGAGAGCTGACCTACTTAGCTGGGGGAAGAAAGAAATCAATCATTCAGTTCAGCTAATATTTACAAAATATCTGTTCTATAGCCAGCACTGAACATTTAGATTTGGAAAAGCAGAAAATATGGTCTCTTCACTCAAAGAGCAGACAGTCAAGTTGAGAAGTTAAGCCTAAACCCGGAACACCCAGAAAACTAGACATTATGTGACAGGGTACCACACAGATTGATATATTTTAATGATTTTATTTAACAAAAACTTACACAGCAATTACAATATGCCAAATGCATTATAATATTAACACTTTTAACATTATAATACTAACACTTTTAATCCCCTATGAGGTCACCCCATTTTACGAGGAAAGTGAGGCCTGAGGAGGTTAAGTAACTTGCCAAAATTCTCACAGCTGGTAAGAAGATCCAGGGTTCAAACCCAGGAAGAATATGGCTCCAGAGTCCAAACTTTCTTAACCACAGTAATATTAAGCTTCTTACTAAAAGTAACAATTATTCTTCTGCTTCCTTCATATGTCTTTTTTTTCAAGGTTCTGAAGGAAAGTCAATCAAGAAATGCCAACACTCCTTTGAAAAACCCTAACTTTCAAGCTGTACAGGAGAAGGGATTATCTTGCAGTAAAGATGTACTACAGTGAGGATGTCTTAGGATAGCCTGCTATCCCATGAACAATGGTGAGGAAGGATGAATAAACATGCATTAATGAGAGAGTGCTTTGCTGCTGCCAAAATGAAAGATAAAATTGAATCAGAACTGTGATTAGAAAATTATGAAGAAATTAAATGGATGTACTGTCCTGCAAGTACAAAAATAATTTAATTTTACCCTGACAAAGCCCAATAGAACGCGGGGAGACAATATAATCTCCTAAAGATTTCCTCCCAGCATCAT
>NW_007810399.1:0-985 GCF_000696425.1 Galeopterus variegatus | reverse complement strand
ATAATATATATTTATCTTCTATAAAAGCAAAAATGTCTTATTTTGCATCAAATCTCCAAATAAGAATTTTAAAAGACCTAGAAAAATCTAAAATTCATTTGCTTGAAAGCATTAAAAAACTGAGAAGGAATGACATGATTTGGGGGCTAATATTTTGAAAAAAATGCCTGAGAGCTAAATCCTGCATTTGGGGTCTCTTTTCTCTGAAGGTATGGAATAATTGTTAAAGCCACAAATGAAAGACTGAAAAGCTGTGTGAAACTTTCTATAGATGCTTTACCTTGAAGGACAGCAAATGGCATTGAAGGTTTACCACAAAGAAGAGTCCCTCATAAACAACCAGGCTTTTATTTGAGATCACAAAGTGTTACACTTCTCGCTCTGCAACAGAGACACAATAGATTACTCAAAGAAACATGAATGCAATGAGAAGCCCAAAGGGACTGCAACTCAGCAAGTCCTCTGTTAGAAGGAGAAACTGAGTACAGCCCCAATTCAAAGTTAGCTTCTGTTTTTATTGTAAAGACAAGGAGGTTTCACAAGAAAAAATCAGTTGATTCAATCATTTCAAAAGAACATAAAACCATGGACAATGTGACAACAGTTATCAATATCTAAGTAGAGCTTAAACAATAGAAACTAGTAACATTTAAATTAACAACGTAACATTAAAAGTACAATTCCTGTGGGCCGGCCCGGTGGCGCACTGGATAGTGCGCCGCTTGGGAAGCGCGGCGGCGATCCCACCTGAGGGTTCGGATCCCACATACGGACCGGTTGCGCTCACTGGCTGAGCGAGGCGTGGGGGCAGCACCGAGGGTTGCAGTCCCGTTGCCGGTCCCCGGTCCGGTACGGGGGCAACACTGAGGATTGCGATCCGTTGTCGGACACGGAAAAAGACAAAAAGACAAAAAAAAAAAAGTGCAATTCCTGAAAAGCTAAGTTGATCAAAATGTGATCATTATCTAATCTATAATATAATCCC
>NW_007810398.1:0-985 GCF_000696425.1 Galeopterus variegatus | reverse complement strand
TAACAACAATAGCTAAAAATAAAATAGAGCAATTATTACAATATGCCAGCATACTGTAATACTGCTTTTGCATTTGGGGGCTATTACTAAATAAAATAAGGGTTACTTGAACACAAGCGCTGCAATATCACAACAGTCAATTGGCTAATTCAGATGTCTTCTGAGTAACTAATGGGCGAGTAGCATATAAAGCATGGATACCCTGGACAAAAGGAAAATTCGTGACCCAGGTGGGAAAGAGCCAGATGGCACAAGGTTTCCTTATGCTCCTCTGAATGGCACACAATTGTTTATTTGTGAATTTTTCCATTTACTATTTTCAGACTACAATTGAACACAGGTAACTGAAACTGCAGAATACAAAATAGTGAATAAGGGGGAGCTACTGTAGTTTTCTTGCAATGTCTTTGTCTGGATTTGGTATTAGGGTAATGCTGGTCTCATAAATTAAGTTTGGAAGCATTTCATCTGATTCTATGTTCTAAAAGTAATTTAGAGAAATGGTATAAATTTTTTTCCTACATGTTTGTACATTTTACCAATGAATCTATCTGGGTTGGTGTTTTCTGTTTGAAACGTTATTAATTATTGATTCCATATCTCTAATGCATGTATAGATCTATTCAGATTTTCTCTCCTGTAAATTTTGGCAGACGATCTCTTTCAAAGAATTGGGTCATTTCATTTAGGTTATCAACTGTGTAGGCATATTGTTTATAGTATTTCTTTATTAGCTTTTTAATGTCCATGGAATTTGCAGTGATATCCCCTATTAATTTCTGATATTAGTAATTTGTGTCCTCTCTTTTCTTAGTCAGGCTAAAGACATGAATCATATTGATCTTTTCAAAGAACCAGCTTTTTGTTTGGTTAATTTTTTTCTATTGATTTCCTGTTTTTAATTTAAATCATATCTGCTCTAACTTTTATTATTTTTTTTCTCCTGCTTACTTTTTTTTGAAAGTTGTTTTTTATTGAAATGTAT
>NW_007810397.1:0-985 GCF_000696425.1 Galeopterus variegatus | reverse complement strand
AAGTTTCTAGACACATACAAACTACCAAGACTGAACCAAGAAGAGATAGAAAACCTGAACAAACCAATGACAGGCAATGAGATTGAAGCAGTAATCAGCAAACTTCCAACAAAGAAAAGTCTAGGTCCAGATGGCTTTAGAGCCAAATTCTATCAAATTTTTATTTTTAATTTTTTTTAAAAGATGACTGGTAAGGGGATCTTAAACCTTGACTTTGTGTTTTCAGCACCACACTCTCCCAAGTGAGCTAACCGGCCATTCCTATATAGGGATCCGAACCCGTGGCCTTGGTGCTATCAGCACCACACTCTTCAAAGTGAGCCACAGGCCGGCCCTAAATTCTATCAAATATTCAAAGAGGAGTTAATATAAATTCTTCTCAAATTATTCCAAAAAGTTGAAGCAGAAGCTACTCTCCCAAATGAATTCTATGAGCCCAACATTACTCTAATACCAAAACTGGATAAAGACACAACAAAAAAGAGAATTACAGGCCAATATCCTTGATGAACATAGAGGCAGAAATCCTCAACAAAATATTAGTTATCAGAATACAGCAACACCTCAAAAAAATTATACACCATGATCAAGTGGGATTCCTCACAGGGATGCAAGGATGGTTCACCATATGAAAGTTAGTAAATGTGATGCATCACATCAATGAACTCAAGGACAAAGACCATATGATTATGTCAATAGATGCTGAAAAAGCATTTTTTTTTCCTTTTTATCTTTTTTCGTGACCGATAACGGGATTGCAACCTTCAGTGTTGTGCCCGTACTGCGCTCAGCCAGTGAGCGGACCGGTCTCTATATGGGATCCGAACCCTCGGCGGTAGCGCCGCAGTGCTCCCAAGCACTGCACTCTACCGAGTGCACCACCGGGCCGGCCCTGAAAAAGCATTTGACAAAACTCAACATCCTTTCATGATAAAGACTCTCAACAAATTAGGTAGAGAAGGAAAGTATCTCAACACAATAAAAG
>NW_007810396.1:0-986 GCF_000696425.1 Galeopterus variegatus | reverse complement strand
AATGTGCATATCAAAGCATATTATTCATTAAATTGTTGGAAAAATCAATTTCTGGAGAAAGTTTAGATTTGAAAAATTTGGCTTGAGAAAATTTAAATTATTATTAAACACAAAGAGCCACAAAAGAAAAAGAAAGAACTATAACCATTCAAATTTGATATGGATAAAGTTACTAATTTCTGAGATAAATCTTCCTACTAAAATTTAATCTGCAAAAATCTGCCAAATTTTTAAAAACTCAATAAAATAATAAAAATTAAAATTATTTAACTAGATGGTGTATGATATGGATTGAATCGTGTCACCTGAGTTTTCTGTATTAGAAGCTTGATCCCCACTTTGACTGTTAAGAGGTTGGGAAATCCTATATTTTGGAAATTGAAAGGTAAGACCTTGAAGAAGTTATTAGATTGTGAGTACCATACTTTGGTGAATGGATTGATCAATTCTTGCAATAATGGGAGCGGTTCTAGTGGCTTTAAAAGGAGAGTGACTGAGAAGTTTAGTCTCTCTCTGCTTCTGCCATCTCTCAATGTGATACCCTGTGTTGCTGAAGCCACCACCAAGGAAGACCCTCATCAGATGTGTTCCCTGGGCTTTGTACTTACTGGCCTCTGAGACTGTAAGCAATAAATTTTGTTTTCTTATGAATTAGCCAGTTCCAGGTATTTTGTTATAAGCAACAAAAACAGACTAATAGAGTGTAAAAAAAGATTATTTGTAATTAATTACATTTGATTATTTCTGTATTTTACTGCAGAAAAAATACTAAGTGAAAATCTATCAGTACTGAAATAATTCTAATAAAATATTTTTATTCAAAAAGTTCTCAGGAACAGTGAGGTCAAAATATTTTGTACTCGATGGAGGCCCTGGAGAAATTTTGCCAATTAGAATTTTGTGGCTGTTCATGCAAAAGACAGATTGGTAAGAAAAGAACTTCAAAAGATGGGCATATCTAATATGAGCAATCTTCAAAAAGTTCA
>NW_007810395.1:0-986 GCF_000696425.1 Galeopterus variegatus | reverse complement strand
TAATACCATCACATTGGGAGTTAGGATTCTAACACATGAATTTTATGGGAATACAGATATTCGGTTTGTTGCACATAGGATGCAGGAATAGAAAATTCACATAGAAAAGAGGTAAAAGGAACTCCAAGGATGACAGCAAAAGGAAGACCCAGGGTAACAGCTGAGCAATAGGCCTTGAGATCTACCAGTTCCAAGTAGAGCAGAAGGACAGAGGGAAAAGAAGTTATCCAAAATTGCTGAATCAAGAGATGGCAATGTAGGGCCGGCCCGGTGGCGCACTGGAGAGTGCGCCACTTGGGAGCGTGGCAGCGCTCCCGCCTAGGGTTCGGATCCCATGTGGAGACCGGTTTCCGCTCACTGGCTGAGCGCGGTGCAGGCACAACACCGAGAGTTGCGATCCCATTGCTGGTCCCCGGTACGGGCGCGACACCGAGGGTTGCGATTCCGTTACCGGTCAGTAAAAAAAAAGACAAAAAGGAAAAAAAAAAAAAAGAGAGATGGCGATGTACACAAATCATTTAGAAATATGGAAGTAAGTAAAAGAACATTTAAAACAGGTGAAATTAGACACCTGGGGTCCTAGGCAAGAGCTGAGGGCAGTCCCCTCCATCCAGAGGCAGGCAAGAAAAAGAGCATGCCTGGGGTCCTAGGCAGAAGCCAAGGGGAGCATTCCCTGCCTGGAAGCAGGCAAGGAGCACACCGAAAACACCAATTCCACACGGGTAGGCCACAACAGCCACCACCACAGCCATGGCTGCTGAAAAAGCAGCTCAATACCACAGCAGTAGCCACAGCCACCATGCAGGTGGTCCGCAGACAGTCAACTGCATTGACACAAGGAGAGTCACCAGTGGAGACCAGAAAAGAAGAGGAAGTCTCTCTCCTCAAAACCCACTCCAGAGTAACAGAAGAAGCAATTGGTCTACCAGATGATCAGACACAAATGTAGAGATATTAGAAATATGAAAACCCTAGAAAATATGACA
>NW_007810394.1:0-986 GCF_000696425.1 Galeopterus variegatus | reverse complement strand
TCACCACACACCTATCGGGATGTCTAAAACAAGAAACAGTGACCACACCCAGTGCTGGCGAGGATGTGGAGAGGCTGGGTCAGTCCACGTCACTGGGGGACGGTGACACGGTGCAGAGGCTCCGGCAGCCGCCTGTAGAACAAAACCTGTGGCCGGCCCCGCAGCCGCACTCCCGGGCGCTCATCCCAGAGAAGTGACCACTTCCGTTCACACGAAGCCAGACATAAAGGTTCTCAGCAGCTTCATTCGTAGCAGCCCAAAAGCACAAACAACCTAAGCTGCCTTCGACAGTGAGTGGTCACACACGCAGCGGACGGCCGTGCGTGGAACCCCGCTCAGCAGTGACACAAACCAACCACTGGTGCACACGGTGGGATTCCCGAGAATGGGGCTGAGAAAAAGAAGCCAATGCCCAAAGGTTCCATGCTGCGTGATTCCATTTCTAGAACGTTCTTGAAATGACAAGAGTAAGTGGAGACAGATTCATGGCTGCACGGTGGGGCCTGCGGTGGCAGGATGTCCCGCATCCAGCTGTACCGGTGTCAATGGCCTGGCTGTGATACTGTCCCATGATTCTGGACGACATTACCATTGGGGAAACGTAAAGGTGCATGGGACTCCTTTTTTTTTCTTACGACCCTCTTATAATTGTAGATGCGAATGTACAGTCATCTCAGAGTAAAATTAAATTTTAAGAATCTGCCTAAGCTCAGCACTTGCTGATGCCTGACACGGGTGAAAAAGCAAATCTCTCTGCTGGAGTCATTATCCATTATGTTTGAGAAGTTTCAGGTTTAATGTATATTTAGTGCTGAGGGGATTTTCCAGCTAAGTCCAACTGTGCTAATAAATGTCAAAACACACAAACACACAAACACACACACACACACAAAATGAAGTGTTTTATTTCACAATTTATACATTTATCTTTTTTTTTTTTTGTCTTTTTCTGTGTCCAGCAACGGATCGCAACCCTCAGTGTCGCC
>NW_007810393.1:0-986 GCF_000696425.1 Galeopterus variegatus | reverse complement strand
GCAGGAGCGCCGCTGCGCTTCCCAAGCGGCACACTATCCAGTGCGCCACCGGGCCGGCCCATCTAATTTCTCACATTTAAAAAAAAATTGCTAACACCTGCATACCCTATCAGTTAGTTTGTCATTTCTCTCCTTCCCTTTATAACACAATTTCTCAAACAATCGCTGTAATTATTGTCTCTGTTTTCCCACTCTCTGCCCTCTCTCAAACCCATTGTAATCAAGATGTGCAGCCTCCATTTCTCTACTGTCACTTTTCTTGTTTATGATCTTCATATTGTGACATCCAGGGGTCTTCATCTTACTTTAATTCCCAGTTGCATGTAACAGGATTACTCCCTTACCCCTGTACCTTTGTTCACTGGGCTTCCAGAACCCCACACATTCATTCCTGGTTCTCTTTTTCTGCCATTAGCCACTCCTCCTGTTCTTTCATCTTCTTAACATTGAACTGATCCTTTTTTTCTTTTAATCCTCTAGCTAGAATTTTTCTCTTTGGGATTTTATCTAGGATTTTATCTGGGATTTTATCATACTCCTCAGATATGCCAGTGATGAGTAAATGTTCATTTTAAAGTCAGACCTCTCTCCTGAACTCCAGACTTAAATGTCCAACTGATTATTTGACTTTCCTCAGTGAAGTATCTAATCCATATCTAAAATTTAAGAACCAAGTTCCTGGTTTTCCTGGTTTGTTTAGAGACAACTCCATTCTTACAGTTGTTCGAACCAAAAACTTTGGAGTCAGCATTGATTCCTCTCTTCCTCTCACATCTTAAATTCAATCCATCAGCAAATGCTGTCACCTCTGCCATCTAAATATATCCAAATTCCACCCCCTTCTTATCACTTCCGTGGCCTACCCCTTGGTCCAAGCCACCATCTCCTCTCTCTGAATGATTGTGACAGGAGCTGGTGTTTTTGTTTCCATCCTTGCCTCTCTTTAATCTTCTTCTGATCACAGTAGATCCTTTAAAACTATGTGT
>NW_007810392.1:0-986 GCF_000696425.1 Galeopterus variegatus | reverse complement strand
CCCTCGGGCGGGAGCGCCACCGCACTTCCCAAGCGGCGCACTATCCAGTGCACCACCGGGCTGGCCCAGTCCCTTGGAATTTTGATAGGGGTAGCATCAAATCTGTAGATCATTTTGCCATCATTAATAGTATTAAGCCTCCCAATTCATGAACATGAGATGTCTTTCTATTTATTTATGTCTCCTTTAATTTCTTCAGCAATATTTTGTAGTGTTCAGTGTACAAGTCTTTCATCTTCTTGGTTAAATTTATTCCTAGATATTGTATTCCTTTGGTTGTTATTATAAATGGAATTGCTTTTTAAATTTCCTTTCAGATCGCTCATTGATGGTGTGCAGAAACACAACTGATTTTTGGTGTTGGTCTTGTGCTGTGCAAATTTGTTTAATTCATTTATTAGCTCCAACAGGCTTTTATTGCAGATTCTGTGGGGTTTTCCAGATATAGGATGTCATCTGCAAATAAAGATGGTTTTCCCTTTTCCTATCCAATTTTAATGCCTGTTATTTCTTTTTCTAATCTACTTGCTCTGGATAGAATTTCCAGTGCGATGCTGAATATCAGTGATGCATAACTATGTAGTTCCCAGTCTTAGGAGAAAGATTCTAGTCTTTCAACACTGGGTGTGATGTTAACTGTGTGTTTTTCATAAATGGCCTTTATCATGTTGAGGAAATCCCCTTGTATTTCTAATTTTCTGAGTGTTGTGTCACGAAAGGGTATTGGATTTTTTTCAAATGCTTTTTCTGCCTCAACTGAGATGATCTTATGGTGTTTTTTCACACTTTGCTTTATTAATGTGGTTTATTCCGGTGGTTGATTCCTTCTGTGGAACCACCCTTGTGTTACTGGGATAAATACACTTGATCATGGCATGTAATCCTTTTAATATGGCCCTGCTGATGCCCCCCCCCCCATCAAGGGACCGGAGCCCCGCCTGTTCCCACAAGGCAGGTGTAAAAGGTCGGCTCTGCTCAGCCTGCCC
>NW_007810391.1:0-986 GCF_000696425.1 Galeopterus variegatus | reverse complement strand
GAATCAAACACAGGATCAGCTTCTTTCCTGCCCTTGTCCAAAGACCAATAGTGTGCTTATTGTCACTCAAATCCTCTAATACCCATATTTGCAGAAAGGAGAAATGGAGAAAAGTGTCAATACAGCAGGAAGATCCTGATCTTCCATAAAAAGGCCTTCAGACTGCAATTGAGAAGCAAGGACCTGAGCAGTCAAACTTCTTCCCAGAGAAACCTTGTTACTTGTTTAAATTCCACATACCCAAACATTTTGAAGTGCAAACTTTTACTATGGCTATGCTTTTCCACATTCTTAATAGCACGCAGAGATTTACTTTTGCACTGTGTACTCCCTATAGTAGTTAATTTTTACTGAGTGTGTTCAGTACTGTACTAAAATTTGCTTTACATGTGTTATTTCACTTAATCCTCACAACAATATTATGAGGTTGGCACACTGTTATACATATTTTGAAGAAAAGAAAATTGTTGTTAGGAAAAGGTAAATGACTTGTCCAAAGTCATAATAATAAAAAACATAAAGGAGCCTGTATTCAAAACCAGGATGTCTATCTCTAACTCTTTAGCACTTATTCAATGCGTCTTCGGTATAGGTCCAGTCTATTTCTGGGAATCAGAAGTTTGAGAGTTTGTACATGTGGGTTAGTACCTAAAATCATTATTTGTGACCATAGGAAATCCATGGCAGTCTTTTTGCTGAGCTATGAAATGTAGAGTCAGATGTTAGTGAGTTCAACGTGCTGAGCTATGAAATGTAGAGTCAGATGTTAGTGAGTTCAACGATCCATTGGACAAGATTCTAGACTTTTTGTACTTTAGAAATCCTCAGGCACATTGCATTTTATCAACTAAAGCATGCTTTGAAGATCAGGAAACTGAGAACCAAAGAGGCAAAGTCCAAGGAAACACAGCTAATTGATTAGTGACAGAGGACAATGAGAACTCAGAGCTCCTAATGCCCAACACACTGATTTTTTTTCCCCACCA
>NW_007810390.1:0-986 GCF_000696425.1 Galeopterus variegatus | reverse complement strand
GACTCAGGGACTAAAGAATTTTTCATTTGCTCACACACAGGTGTTCAAGCTCAAAAGTTACTGCCTAACACCCGTCTCCCAGGTAAATGCTAAACACTGTACATGGGAACAATAAACTTTGTCTCAAAGATGAGGCAGGAAACCTACAAATTTATAGTCCTCTACAGTTATTTTAAAGTTCTTGACAGCTGTGCATAGTAAAATTTTAAGTTTGTCAGGTAAAATAGAGTAACTTGCCAGATCCTAGGCCCATTTTTACTATGAATTTAAGGGACGGTGGGAAGCACATTATCTTATTGTGTTCCTTATACTAGGTAACAGATAAACACAGGGGAGAAATGCAAAATACACAGACAACAGTCATTTGGAAAAGAGCAATGACAGCACTATAAAGTTACCCAACACAGCTCCAGCTCCAACAAAATGGGTGATCATTTTTTAAAGGCACGTAAATATTTTTTAAAAACCCAAAACCAAAAAAACTTTACTTATACCCCTGTAGTGATTTCTGCTGCTTTCATTCCTTTGTAAAGATTCATATTTCCATCTGGTATCATTTTCCCTGAAAGATTTCCTCTAACATTTCTTATAATGCATATTTGCTGATAAAAAATTATTTCAGCTTTTATATGACTGAAAGACTTTTTATTTTGCTTTCCTTTTCAAAGATATTTTCAGTGCTTGAAGAATTTTGTGTTGACAAATTTTTTTTCTTTCAATATTTTAAAAATGCTGTCTACTTTCTTCTTCTTTTTTTTTTTTTTTAAAGATGACCGGTAAGGGGATCTTAACCCTTGACTTGGTGTTGTCAGCACCATGCTCACCCAGTGAGCTAACCGGCCATCCCTATATGGGATCCGAACCCGTGGCCTTGGTGTTATCAGCACCACATTCTCCCGAGTGAGCCACGGGCTGGTCCCATGTCTACTTTCTTCTAGTGTTCATTGTTTCTGATGTAAAATCTGAAGTCATCCCATGTCTGTTCC
>NW_007810389.1:0-986 GCF_000696425.1 Galeopterus variegatus | reverse complement strand
TGAAAAAATGTTAATAATGCAAGTTTTATTTAAAAGTGTTGAATCTCTACCTATTACATTATGAATAGCATGAAAAATTCAGAAAATGTTTTTCTGATATTTGAAAACTATTATATAATTCAGTAGTTGTTCACATAATTGACCAATAAGTGAAGTTGTGACATACATAGTCTCAAAGATAAAAGTAGTTTCAGTGCAATGAATATAATTTATGTGAAGGTCAGGAATAGTTTAACAGTAGATCACATAATATTTAAAGAAAATAAAATTATTGAAAAAAGCGGGTTGAGATGCAATTCCATTTGTCAAATCTTGGTTGAATTGCAGCCATAGGTTGCCTAAAGATACATGAGTGCAGCAAAAATCAAAAGCATTTTGTAAAAATCAATTTGCTATGTGGAATTTACAAATAAGTGTTGTTTATTATTTTCAAATCATGCATGAATACATCTTTTATAACAGTAAAATTTATAACAACTCTATGTGTGTATGTGTACATTTACATCCACACATTATTTATATATATATTATTTATATTTATATATATATATAAATAAATCTGGAATGTTGGTTGTTAACATTTACTGGCATACTACTGCTTTAAGTCCCTCTTTGCTATTGATGAACTATTTGGTCTCAAGTCTATTATTCTGATCCTGAGCAGACACAATTCGTTACCATTACACCATGTTCTATAGTTATGAAGTTTTCCAGCTACCCTTCTTCGTACTTGAAGACCTTAGATATGTTCACTGTTCATCAGTTGTTTATAAAACACCCAACAAAAGGCAGTTGAGTGCAGTGGTTAAGTGTAAAGACTGTGCCCAGACTCCCAGTTCAAATTCAGACTCAGCCTCTTCTTAGCTCTGAGACTTTAGAGAAATTCACTTAACTTCTCAGTTTCCATAGCAGTAAAGTAAGGGATTTATCAGTATGTATCTCATAGGGTTGTTAAAATTAAATGAGTTTGCACATGTAAATTTCTT
>NW_007810388.1:0-986 GCF_000696425.1 Galeopterus variegatus | reverse complement strand
TAGAATAAGAACTTTAATTATTTATTTATTTTTAGTTCTCAATTATGAGTGAGGACATGTGGTATTTCTCTTTCTGTGCCTGGCTTATTTCACTTAATATGCTTTTCTCCAAGTCCATCCAGGTTGCTTCAAATGGCAGAGTTTCATTCTTTCTCATGGCAAAGTAGTACTCCTTTGTGTAAATATACCACATTTTCCTTATCCAGTCATCCAATGATGGACATTTAGGTTGTTTACAACTCTTGGCTATTGTAAATAGAGCTGCAATAAACATGGCAGTACAGGAATCCCTTCAACATGATTTTCATTCCTGTGGGTATTGTTAGGTCAGCGAGACAAAGGAATCCAAGGCTCCAAGCCAAATGTTTATTTCTAGTGAACCTGGAGGGGAGATTGAAAGATCAGTTCCTGCTGCTGTACAGATTAGTAGAGGTTTTATAAGGTTTGAATTAGGGGAAGAGTTTTTGGAGAGTGTAAGTTTTAGAAGGGGGTTGATAGCTATTTTGAGCATTCAGCATTTTGTTGTGGCTCTATGATTTTACTGTTTTGCACAAGATTCTGTTTTGCACAAAATCCAGTTTTTCTCTGAAAGCAGTTGCTTAAGAGAAAGGGAGGGAGAAAGGGGCAGGATGAGGAAGTGGTTAACATGGCTCTGCTTATGCTAAGCTGATTGTGAGGCCTAACATGTATATACCTAGCTGTGGAATTGCAATAATTAGCAATCTCCCTACAAGGAAAAGCCCAGGATCAGATGGCTTTACTGCTGAATTCTACCAAACTCATTCTAAGAGGTCAATATCACCCCTGATAACAAAACAAGACAAAGATATAAGTAGAAAAGAAAACTATAGACTAATATCTTTGATGAGCATAGATGCAAAAATCCTCAATAAATTATGAGCCAATAGAATACAGCAACAGATCGAAAAAAAATTATACACCGCAATCAAGTGGGATTCATCAGGGATGCAAGTATGGGTCAACAC